>NC_063190.1:37802417-37847417 GCF_017589495.1 Alosa alosa
ACATGAACCAACTCAAATTCATGGTAGGGTAAGTAAGGGATAATGCCCGACGAGGTGTCCATTATCAGAAATAAATGGACGACGCGGAGGCGTGAACCGTCCGACGCGAAGCGGTTGCTTCCACGAAGTCCATTTATTTCTGATAATGGATGCATCGAAATGCATTATCCCATTTATACCATGGTCACTTAAGAAATAAATAAATATGAAATCAATTATCAATACTAAATGAGTTTTAGAGCTAAAATCGTTAGTTTTTCAGCTGTTTACAGTTGATTCCATTGTTGTGAAGCCTGCCTCCAGGCTCAAACGTCGTCCTACTATCGTTGTTATAGTTACCATTCATAAGCATTGATATGGAACGGCAATTAAACTTCTTTTTACCAGATCTACTTCATAGGTGTAGTATATCACTTTTTAAACGACACCCTTTTCAACCTAGACCATGGTATAAGTTAAGTTCTTTCACATTGAAAAGCACTTTGGTTCAACTCAGTTGTTTTTAAATGTGCTATAGAAATAAAGTTGACTTGACTTGACTTGACTTGACATAGCATAATTAAACATGTTGAAGGGAAAAGTGGATTGGGCAGCACAATGCCACGGCAACATTAGGCTAAATGTAAAGATAATGGTGCCCTATTCTCCTTGATTAAGGAGGAGAAGATGTGCCAAGTCTGCTCTAATTTAGCCATCTTAGCAACTGTCTAAAATTGTAATACCTTGCTATAATAACAGAAGTAGTTTATGCCTATTTGTTTACAGATTGTAGGCTAGGCAACAAAGAAAAGCTAACGTTATTATAATCTGCATGTCATATTTTGCTGAACTTTATCATGTCTGGATGGAACCCAGGCCATAGTGCTGTCAGTTAAACGCGTTATTAACGGCGTTAAGGGAAACCTATTTTAACGGCGTCAATTTTTTAATCGCAAGATTAACGTTCATTTTGGTGTAACAAACTTTGTAGTTTTTTCACATGCTGTTGCAACAACTAGTAACGTTAGAACAACTACAACACCACACCGATCTAGCCAGACCGGAAACTAAACAATATGCATTGACGAATGGAATGGAACAGAACGTTGTATGTGCTGCATACACGCCCCCTTTTAGGGGGAAGATGACTGATATAATGGAAATCTATGCTGCATCAAAGTGGAGAGTGAAACGTGCTTATAGTAAACTTACTAAATCTTGAAACAAACATGAATAAAAGGCACAAAATAAGGTTGGTGTAAGAGTTATCTGTGTGTTTATGGGATTAATGTGACCATGTTCCTATGTTTTGCTCTCTCCAGTTTACTCTCTCACTCTCTCCAGAGTGTCACGAATGTATCGATAGGCACAGTCAAACTGCCCATGGCTGACTAATTAAGTTCAGCAAGCTTAACTTTACATGTCATAACATCAACTAAACATAAGTCACACATTCATTCTATCACTTGTAATATGAACGTAGCCTATTTCCTACAACAAGGTGAGATAATTGGCTATGTTATACTGAAGTTCCACAGTTAGCTAGCTAGCAAGCTAACCGTTTTGCATGGGATATTATGGTAAGTGTACATGCTAAATTTGT
This sequence comes from Alosa alosa, assembly GCF_017589495.1. NCBI lineage: Eukaryota > Metazoa > Chordata > Actinopteri > Clupeiformes > Clupeidae > Alosa > Alosa alosa. The sequence continues at coordinate 37,804,000 of NC_063190.1, forward strand.
ATAATACATGGGGTATTGCAAACGAATAAGGTTGGTAATGTACATCGTTTCGACATAAGTAAGTTACATAAACACAATTCTTCATAACTGCCGTGTTAGTAAAATGATTGAATGTCCTGAGTGCTGTCAACGTGTGATTACTAGCTGTCTTTCAATGGTATAATGTTAATGTGTTTTCCGCTAAAATGGGGCGTGATGCAGATCAAATGTATCTTTATGATGATGCGCCGTTAGTAGGCTACGTAAAGGCATGCTGCACACACTTGGTTGGGCTAACGAGCCGGCCAAAGAGTAGTAGCCTAGGCTGACGCATTAGTTGTGTGCCGCCAAAGATTTTTTCACCGTCACTTGTTCTGTTATCAGTAACTCCTCTTTGGCTGCTACTATTTGCGATGCACTCTGCTTTCGACATTCATTTACATTAGATTCCATTCTTTTCAATACAACTCCGCACACCAGCATTGCACTTTTCACGCTGGATTTTGAAAAACAAAAGCCGACCGAGTGCAAGTTGTCACATGGTTAAGTTGCAATAGATGTACTGTATGGGTAATGAGGTCATTTGACAACTTTGGGCAATGAATGTAACCAAAATCGAACTGCATTACCCACAATTCCGCGCCAATGATAGTTTCAAAACCGAAGTGGGATGAACGCTGCTTGGAACGTAAATGAGTCTGAGCGAGCAGAAAAGGTTGTGCACCGATTCATAACAAGTAAATCGATATAACGACCGGTTCATTTCAGTTTTTTTCCGATACGGGGCTCACGTATCGATGTAGCCGTATCTTACACGTTAAAAACGGACACCGATACGTATCGGTTAATCTTTACACCCCTACAATGCACTCATGTTGAAAAGTTCCTTATTTTCAACTGAGCTCAAAGATAATGAATATAGTATGAATATAATATTTTGTTTGTTATGCCCTTTATAATGTGTGTAGACCTACATTTTGTGCATGCATTTCTGCAGTAGCATTTATTTCAGTTAATTTCAGTTTATATCAGCTATATTTCTATTGTGTTGCCTCAGGTCTGCTGCACATCTTTTGAAATTTGATTTGAAATAATCAAATAGAACTATGTCTTAAAGTTCAGTTAATAAAGTAACTGGCTTTGCTTTCATTTGAATCCCAATCAAGATAAACAAATAATTGCTTTATTGTTAATATGTACTCCTGGAAAGTTCAGAAATGCAAAATAATAGAATTTTAATCATATGATAAAATATGTGATTAATCGTGATTAACTATAGGAATTCAGCGATTAATCGTGATTAAAAATTTTAATCGTTTGACAGCACTAATATATATATATATATATCATGTTTATGTGTAGGTTTAACTGACCATGAAAGAAGTGATATTCATCTATTAGTGGGTGAAATGAGTGGGTAGGCCTACTAAATAGCAATGAGTAGTCTAGGCAGGGGCCAGGGGGGGCTAAGCTCACCAAAGCATTGTGTATTGCCCACCCGAACAAAGTCAAGAAGTGATCTTTTTTTTATTGCTCCTTTTGTTTCGTAAACAGACTACAACTAGAAGTCATGTAACTTTACCCTTCGACGTTACCCACCGTAATATGATTTGTTTATTAGCCTGGTTAGCGACGCGTTAACATTTAACACTTACTGCCAGGTCTTCATGTGAGTAAGAGCACAACACAATTACCCTATCATAAAGCTAATCCCCACGCAGATTACATTGCTTTCTGTCATTATAAAATCTTTTTAAGCCGTAGGTTTTGGCCCTATTTGTATGTGTATCTAAAGGCTGGTGAAGCACTGTTTGGAGAAGTTTTTTTTGTCTCGTTCCAGTGATTGGTACATCTGGGTGATGGTGTCGGATGTTTTAGCATGCTCAATGTAATTCCACTCACATATCCCAACCACTGCTGAGCAACGCCGACAGACAGGCCTTGCTTTATCCACCACTAACTGACCGGGAAACCAACGTTTTCCCAAACTTGCGATCTTAAAGAGACCGTCCTCTAACTCTTGTGGGTCGCCACCACTCACCATACTCGACCTTAGTGCTGCTATCTCTGACTGACTGACTCAACCGTCGACCTGACAAAAAACTGTACCATAGGAGCCAATCAAAGCTTCAGCGCTAAGGTGGGGCTACAGATTAGGTGTCCCTAAAGAACTCTCGTAACTCTCATATCTAACAGTAATTCCGCATTACATTAATGAATTCGCACACCAGTTTTATCCATTTTTATACCATGTATGCACCGAACCGCGTACCGTTTCGGTTCAAGAGGATGCAATCTGCTCTGCCCTCCACCCAGCCCTCACCCACCTGGAAAAAAGAGACTCATATGTGAGATTGCTGTTTATAGACTTCAGTTCTGCATTCAACACCAACTCAACACCAACAAACTCATCTGCAAACTTGACAAACTGGGACTCAGTACCTACCTCTGCAACTGGCTACTGGACTTCCTCTGTCAGAGGCCTCAAGTAGTACGTGTTGGCAATAATATCTCAAGCAGCATCACACTGAGCACGGGGGCCCCTCAAGGCTGCGTGCTCAGTCCGCTGCTCTTCACCCTGCTGACGCATGACTGCACTGCAACCTACAGCAACAACCACATAGTGAAATTTGCTGACGACACAACTCTGGTGGGTCTCATCACCAAGGGCTTAATTTGAGACTCAATACAGGTTGGAGGTCGACCTTCTGACCACGTGGTGCAGGGACAACAACCTCCTGCTGAACGTCAGCAAGACCAAGGAGATTGTTGTTAACTTCCGGAGAGGTCACACCCAACACCTGCCACTGACCATCGACGGTGCTGTGGTGGAGAGAGTGAGCAGCACCAAATTCCTGGGGGTGCACATCAGTGAAGACCTCTCCTGGACCACCAACACTGCATCACTGGCGAAGAAAGCTCAGCGCTGCCTGTACTTCCTGCGGAAACTCAGGCGAGCAAGTGCTCCACCAGCCATCATGACCACATTCTACAGATGCACCATTGAGAGCATCATCTCCAGCTGTATCGCTGTGTGGGGCGGAAGCTGCACTGAATACAACAGGAAAGCCCTGCAGCGCATAGTGAACACAGCTGGAAGGATTATTGGTGCTTCACTCCCCTCCCTGAAGGACATTTACACCTCCCACCTCACCAAGAAGGCGACCACAATTGTGAGTGATGCAAGTCATCCCGCTCACAATTTGTTTGATCAACTGCCCTCTGGGAAGAGGTACAGAAGCCTGCGCTCCCGCACCACCAGACTCACCAACAGCTTCATACACCAGGCTGTTAGGATGCTGAACTCTCTCCCCCCTCTCCCCCCTCCACCCTCAGCTACATAACATCCTGGACTTTGGACCCACAATGGCTGCCTTGCACTACTCCACTTGCACTACTCTACTTGTACACTTGCACACTTTGCAACTTGTTGTTGTTGTCCTGTTGTCCTGAAAACACTTCTGAACACACTTCTGCTGCTCTTACATAACTTGCACCACTATGCCACTTGCATACTTTGGTCAAACAGAACTACCTCAGCCATTTATTGGCCTGACTTTTGCACTATTATATTGACTGTCCACTGTATGCACAATTGCACATTTTCAACTCAAATTTTGCTGCTCTTATTTTCACATTTGTATGTGCCTTCTTATTTTTACTTTTTATATTGTTTACTTGAATGTTATGTTTGTCTGTGGACCTAATTGGTAAATATGTCTTGTCTCCACCGTGGGATAGTGGGAAACGTAATTTCCATCTCTTTGTATGTCTTGACATGTGAAGAAATTGACAATAAAGCAGACTTTGACTTTGACTTGTACCGTTCAACCCCTAGTATGTGTGTTAGGTCAGCTAACCCCCCATCCTGATGCCTTAAAGGAAAATTCTGGCCATTTTTCACATAAATCTCTGTTTCTCAAAGTCACTGAGCGCTGTCAGTATAGGAAAACCCCCCGAACAACAAAGTGCTACCTGGTGCTACCTAGCTCAAATTGCTGCAGCCAACAGTTAAAACAGCCAGGTAGCTACAGTGCTATACTATGGGGGCATACAGTGCTATACTATGGGGGCATATATAGGGGCATACAGTGCTATACTATGGGGGCAGCTACAGTGCTATACTATGGGGGCAGTGCTATACTATGGGGGCATACAGTGCTATACTATGGGGGCAGTGCTATACTATGGGGGCATACAGTGCTATACTATGGGGCAGTGCTATACTATGGGGGCATACAGTGCTATACTATGGGGGCATACAGTGCTATACTATGGGGGCATCCAGTGCTATACTATGGGGGCATACAGTGCTATACTATGGGGGCAGTGCTATACTATGGGGGCATACAGTGGTATACTATGGGGGCATACAGTGCTATACTATGGGGGCAGTGCTATACTATGGGGGCATACAGTGCTATACTATGGGGGCATACATAATGGGGGCATACAGTGCTATACTATGGGGGCATCCAGTGCTATACTATGGGGGCATACAGTGCTATACTATGGGGGCAGTGCTATACTATGGGGGCATACAGTGCTATGCTATGGGGGCATACAGTACCATACCATGGGGCAGTGCTATACTATGGGGGCATACAGTGCTATGCTATGGGGGCATACAGTGCTATACTATGGGGCATACAGTGCTATACTATGGGGGCAGTGCTATACTATGGGGGCATACAGTGCTATGCTATGGGGGCATACAGTGCTATACTATGGGGGCAGTGCTATACTATGGGGGCATACAGTGCTATGCTATGGGGGCAGTGCTATACTATGGGGGCATACAGTGCTATACTATGGGGGCAGTGCTATACTATGGGGGCATATATAGGGGCATACAGTGCTATACTATGGGGGCATACAGTGCTATACTATGGGGGTATACAGTGCTATACTATGGGGGCAGTGCTATACTATGGGGGTATACAGTGTATACTATGGGGGCATACAGTGCTATACTATGGGGGCAGTGCTATACTATGAGGGCATACAGTGCTATACTATGGGGGCAGCTACAGTGCTATACTATGGGGGCATACAGTGCTATACTATGGGGGCAGTGCTATACTATGGGGGCATATATAGGGGCATACAGTGCTATACTATGGGGGCATACAGTGCTATACTATGGGGGCATACAGTGCTATACTATGGGGGCAGTGCTATACTATGGGGGCATATATAGGGGCATACAGTGCTATACTATGGGGGTATACAGTGCTATGCTATACTATGGGGGCATCCAGTGCTATACTATGGGGGCATACAGTGCTATACTATGGGGGCATACAGTGCTATACTATGGGGGCATACAGTGCTATGCTATGGGGGCAGTGCTATACTATGAGGGTATGATTTTAAATATGCGCCCAGAGTGTAGCACTATAGCTGCTAGCAAGGATGGGCAAAAATGCATCAAAATGTATTTTCAAATACATAAATATCAAATTAAATATCAAATACCCTAATTATGACCGCCGCGCAGCGCAATTTTTTTCTTTTTTTCCCCCGCATGTCCAAATGTCCGTCAAGGATTCCCGGGACACTGTAAGACCGGGGTACACGAAACTTGGTGGGCGAAACTGGGCATGCACCTCCATATGGATCGCAGGTGTCTGTGACCCAACATACATAACTGCACAACATTGGAAGTGTAGGATCATTATGACACCCTCTGAATGCACACCAAGTTTTGTGGGATTCCGCTTATGGGGGGCCACACAATAAATTAATGTATGTTACTATACACCAACTGGCCTGTAGGTGGCCGGAGACAGTTTTCTGTGAATATCTCGAGAACCGTAGGGCCTAGGAGGTCCACCTTTTTTTTGTATGTTGGTCTTAAGGGGGCATGTCAACCCATCCCATTACCACTTATTTCATGTATAGCGCCACCTAGTTAAAAATTAAAAAGCAAAAAATGAGGTGTTTTCATCACAATATCTCTGGCTGACATGGTCTAAACTGCACGAAATTGAAAGTGTAGGATCATTATGACACCCTCCGAATGCATGCCAAGTTTTGTGAACTTTCGTTCATGGGGGGCCTTACAATAAAATAATTTATGTGTACATTTAGTGACCGTACACCAACAAGGACTCCCGGGACACTGAAAGACCGGGGTACACGAAACTTGGTGGGCATGTACCCCCACATGGATAGCATGGAACCATCGGTTTTCGTTTTGATCTGTAGCCCCCCCGCTGGACTGGACCCCCCGAAAGGAGGGTAGGGCAGACACAGTTTTCTGTGAATATCTTGAGAACCGTAGGGCCTAGGATGACCAATTTTTTCCGTATGTTTGCCTTCAGGGGTCATCTTTACCCATTCCATGTGCACACATGTGCATAAACAGATACACACGCACACACATACATTCACAGTAATCATACGTATGACACATACTCACACAGTAGACATATGTACGCATGCATGCACATGCACGAACACAGGCACATACGCAGGCACACACACAAGCACGCACACACACACACACACACACGCACACACACACACATAAACATAAACATGTACACGCCCACATGCACACAAGAATTTCTCAGAATTATAAACAGGCAAGATGGGGGTGGGGTTGTATAAATACATGTGATACATGTGAAATCTATGAAGTAATCATGTTTTGGTACTTGTTGTCTAGCAGATACCAGTGAGAATTGAGTGTGGATAATGCAATTTACTGAGACAGTTAGAATCATATAGGCCTTTCAGCGTGATTTATTTTTGTGGAAAAAATGTGCTGGACTGGGCGGCGGTCATATTTTGTACCGCTCTGCGGTACATCTAGTTTTAAGTGTATCAAAATAAAATACAAAATACATAACCACGCCATGTATCAAAATAAAATACTGTATTTTTGTATTTTGAAAGTACTAAAAATACTCATGCATGATATCACTTTGCAAACCTTCCCTATTTTTCAATTTAATCTATTCCTTCATCAGTACACTGTGTTTGAGAGCAACAGCTTTTCTCTGCCTATGAGACATGTCATTACTTGCAAACAGTCAACAGATCAATATGCTGACTTGCCTGTTACATCTCACAGCCTAAAACCTGTATCAGAGATACACTCAAAAAGTCACAACTGAACTTGTCAAGTGGTTCAAAGTGGTTCTTATATCGTCTATGCATGCCCAGATTGATTAACCGACGGGTTGCCAGTTCGATCCCCGACCCAGTAGGAGAAATGTGGGCGGGGGAAAGTGGTTAGTGTTGCAGGGCAACCACATAACCGGTTCCATGTGTTCCGATTGGATGATTAAAGTTATCAATATTATGATACACAACAAGTCTGGGCAAATTATTAATTAAATACAATTTTCATCATGTTGCTTTAACCGATACATGAGGCAACTTGTTGCCGGGCAACCACATAACCGGTTCCATGTGTTCTAATTGGATGATTAAAGTCCTCAAGAAACGTGAGGTTGGTGTGTGTGTGAGCAACATACATGTTACTGATCTTGCACTGGATCATCTTCCTGAAGATTAATCTCAATGTTCTGATCACAACAACTCTGGGCAAATTACAAGTAAGCACCAGTCAGAGGCTGCATTCATTGTTTTGGACTTTTATGATGTCACTACAACTACAAAAAGTATTTTGATACAAAATATAAAGCAATTTTTTCAACAAAATAAAATACAAATGACAACATACTATTTTGTATTTGAAATACTTATTTTAAATACATGTATCAGAATTTTTGTTATTTGTATATACTTATATTTTACTCTTTCTGCTGTGCATGTTGTGTGTGATGTCTGTATGCTACTGAGACCTTGAATTTCCCTTTGGGGATCAATAAAGTATCTATCTATCTATCTATCTATCTATCTATCTATCTATCGAATACTGTCTATAATCAGTATACTGTCTATCACTGGCTGTTTGCTGCAGCAAATCAAACTAGGTAGTACCGATTTTTCTGTGTTTGTGTTTATATAAATTTTGATCCAATTTGCTCGCTTTGCTATGTCACACACTCTACATGTCCACCAGCACCCCCAAATAAAGCAGCCCACCCTACATGTCCACCAGCCCACCCAAATAAAGCAGCCCACCCAAATAAAGCAGCCTCAATTCGGGCCTGAGCCTAGTCGTTGTTTGATATTAACAGTAGGCCTAGGCTATATTGAGTTCCAACTGTGGTTTAACCCAAATGCAGCGCTATTTCAATCACTCTGGAAAGCCTGCTCAGCTCAGCCAGGTTCACTTACTCCAGTAGGCCACCTGTTAGATGGCACCAGAGTAAAGGAAATCACATCTACTCCGTTAAAAACATTCCTGGGGGAGAATCGACCCCGCCCCCGACGCCCTTGTCCCCATGCCTCTGATGCCCCCATGCCTCTGATGCCCTTGCCCCCATGCCTCTGATGCCCCCATGCCTCTGACGCCCTTGCCCCCATGCCCCAGACACCCTTGCCCCCATGCCCCAGACACCCTTGCCCCCATGCCTCTGATGCCCCCATGCCTCTGACGCCCCTTGCCCCCATGCCTCTGACACCCTTGCACCCATGCCTCTGATGCCCCCATGCCCCCGACACCCTTGCCCCCATGCCTCTGATGCCCTTGCCCCCATGCCTCTGATGCCCTTGCCCCCATGCCTCTGACACCCTTGCCCCCATGGCAAGTACATTTCCTACTACCCTTCACAGAATTCTGGTCCTTCAGAAGCGCTTTGCTAGAATTGCAACTCGATCTGAATTTATGCTGCATCTACTCCTTTATTCAAATAGCTTGAAGTCCTTATTATTTATGATATTAATATATTTCAAATGTGTTTTTATTTATGAGATATATTTAAGCAAAATAAATATTCCTGAGCACTTCATGTGTTATTTTAAAGCAAATGCCCAGGTTCATTCTTATGCAACTAGGCAAGCTGCAGCTCCTCAATTTCGTACTAGTCAAGCCCAATTATCTATACGCTACAGGGGTGCTAAACTGTGGAATAACTTTTCCCATCTAGCATTGAAATGTCATACTATAAAAGGTTTGAAAAGATGTTCAAAAACTCATTTAATTGCTCACAGCTGGTTAGCAATAGCACCTCTAGTTGTTTACACGCATGCTCTGCTCTCTTTTCATGTCTTCTCTCATGACTTCAATGTGCACTATCTTTAGAAAGTTTACATGATGTATTTTTGTTTGTTTTGTTCAAACTTAATGCAGTGGTTTTATTTTAAGGTGGAGGTTTCATATAAGCCTGTTTGGGCGTTCTGCCTCTCCCTGCACTGTTTTTTTAATGGTAATGTATCTGTATTTATGAGATTAATACAGGTAATTTATTAATAATTTATCTTTTAAAATGTGCTAAATTAATAAAGACTAAATACTAAAGATCATCCTATAGCGAAAGCATACCATGATGGTGAGATCATCCTGTAGCGAAAGCTGAACTCTGTCCCTATAGATAAAAGCATACCATGATGGCGAGATCATTCTTCTCACCTACACCTTTTAATATTGCGCTCTAGTCATCCACACTTTCACACTTTCAAAAAGACTAGTTGTTACAATCTGTATAAAGTATGTTTAGCTTACCTGATGAAAAATAGGCTCTTTCCATTGCAAGTAAACCTAAAAATGTTTAAACATATATAGAACTCAGTTATTATAAACATCAATAGAACTCAGGAATTATAAACATCAATATAGCTGAGTTATTATAAACAACAATAGAACTCAGTTATTATAAACATCAATATAACTGAGTTATTATAAACACAAATATAACTCGGTTATTATAAGTGAGCTGCCTGCTACAGCGGTGCTCAGGGAGCAGTGAGGGGTTAGGTGCCTTGCTCAAGGGCACTTCAGCCGTGGATGTGGACATGAGAGAGCAGTGCTCAACCACTTTCCCCCGCCCACCTTTTTCCTACTGGGTCGGGGATCGAACTGGCAACCTGTCGGTTACAAGCCCGAAGCCCTAAACAGTAGGCCACGGCTGCTCCAAATAAACATAAATATAACTCAGTTATTATAAACATCAATATAATACGACTCAGTTATTATAAACATCAATATAACATAACTCAGTTAGTTAGTACATGTGTGGAGAACCAAAGATTACACATGAATCTGGTGAAGCTCCAACAGCTCCACTTACCAAACTTACTGAGATGCTGAAGAGCAGCAAAAGGCTCCACTTACCAAACTTACTGAGATGCTGAAGAGCAGCAAAAGGCTCCACTTACCAAACTTACTGAGATGCTGAACAGCAGCAAAAGGCTTATTGGGAGATAGTTGATGGCATTCTCTTGCTTGAAGCATTCATATCTGTGATCACAATCGAAAGGAGAAAAACTATGATTATGCCCTTTATATTATTACCTCAAAACAAAGGGAGAGAAATTCAGATATTTCAGAATATAACATATTGCAGGTTTGATATGAAACAAAAAAATGGAAGGATACAACACCGAAAATTATTATTTAATTAATTTAAAATTAAAGCTTAATAGCATAGGCCACATCCTGCCTGTGAGCTAAACTGTTACACGTATCTTTGATGTCAATACATTGTATTGGTGGTGTGTAGGTCTAATTGAGTGCATGTCACTCTAAGACGTTCATGAGGGAGGAAGTCACAGTTATGGGCTACTGATATGTGTGGATGCTCTTCATAAGCACCACCTACTCCCCAGCTCCACCTTACAGTGGTTTCACTTCAAATAATGACATACTGTCTAGCGGGGATAGAGTTTCTCCCCCAGTTTTAATCTGGGAGGGTAGTCCCCTGAGGGTGCTGGGTTTAAACTGGGAGGGTAGTCCCCTGAGGGTGCTGGGTTTAAACTGGGAGGGTGGTCCCCTGAGGGTGCTGGGTGGTTTAAACTGGGAGGGTAGTCCCCTGAGGGTGCTGGGTTTAAACTGGGAGGGTAGTCCCCTGAGAGTGCTGGGTGGTTTAAACTGGGAGGGTAGTACCATGAGGGTGCTGGGTTTAAACTGGGAGGGTAGTCCCCTGAGGGTGCTGGGTTTAAACTGGGAGGGTAGTCCCCTGAGGGTGCTGGGTGGTTTAAACTGGGAGGGTAGTACCCTGAGTGTGCTGGGTTTAAACTGGGAGGGTAGTCCCCTGAGGGTGCTGGGTTTAAACTGGGAGGGTAGTCCCCTGAGGGTGCTGGGTTTTAACTGGGAGGTTTAAACTGGGAAGGTAGTACCCTGAGTGTGCTGGGTTTAAACTGGGAGGTTTAAACTGGGAGGGTAGTACCCTGAGTGTGCTGGGTTTAAACTGGGAGGTTTAAACTGGGAAGGTAGTACCCTGAGTGTGCTGGGTTTAAACTGGGAGGTTTAAACTGGGAAGGTAGTACCCTGAGGGTGCTGGGTTTAAACTGGGAAGGTAGTACCCTGAGGGTGCTGCTGTTTCCTGTCTCATGGTAGAGCCAGAGAACTTCCTCTGAACAGAGCCATGCCGCCAAATACAAAATAAGTTGGCTTTAAAAATATTTCTCTTTTGTGTATTTTTGACTTAAGTGGTCTTGACAGAAAGTGCTTTCAATGTTCCTTAAATGCTATCTTTATGGTTGGACTCCATGGGCAATGATTCACACACTCTGAAAGAGCACACGCCATTCATCAAACGACAAGAGCACTTACAAATGGTATACAATGACATAACAGGTTAGACGTACACAGAGGAAGAAGCACTTACATACAATACACAAAGACACAACAGCTGTAGATCATTGGCAACTCATCCAGCAACTGCAAGATAACAACAACAGCACGTGTTAGGAGCAAAGTGAACGCCAAATGTTTCTGTTAACATTTAGGTTATTTAGCAACAAACAGGGCATAGAGTTCAGGAGACTGAGGGGAGAGAAGGGGGAGGCTGACCTGCATCTCATACTTCAGCGTCATATGGAAGCACCAGGAACCGATGCCAACCGCTAAGAAACACAGACACAACCAAGAATCAACGATTAGCGGAGTGCACCACACGTACAGGCCAAACGATTAGCGGAGTGCACCACACGTACAGGCCAAACGGATGCGTTCTGTACATTATTCACATTAGTTCACGAGGGGACATTTCACATTAACTCTCTGTACTCCGTGAGTGTTTACATACAAACCGGCATATTGAGGAGCCAGGAGGCAGGACAAAATCAGATTGTCTGATAAAGCCAGGCTCAAAATATTTTTTTCATTTTGTTGTCATATGAGATGGGGAAAGAATTAGTGAGGGGTTTATGGACATGTACTTCTATTATCCTGTAACTCACCTGTACCACTGTGATATGAAATTTCAAGGCCCGAAATTAGAAATGGGTGTATCTTAGGATCTAAATGTGATAGAAATATAAACTAAATATGTTTTTCCATGTTTCTGGGCATGAGAAACGTATCTATAGCATTGATAGCACTCTAAGAGGTCAACATCATTACGTGCAGTGATGCAAACAAACAACAAAATGAAAACAATATTTTGAGCCTGGCTTTATCAGACAATCTGATTTTGTTTTTTTTAAATGTATGCAAAGTAGTGCATTTTTAATGAGATAAGGCCTAATTTGCATATTTAAACATTAAAATATAAAAAAACAGATCTTAAATTAAAGCTTAGGTCATCAAGAACAAACCCTGAAAGTTTCATGCTTCTTTCATAAAAAGCAAGATTGTCCCTATTTTAAGAGCTTAACAGCCCCACTAATTAATCAACGAATCGTTTTAACAACAGCAGTTCAACAATATGGAATACATTTGGAACAGACCAAACACATCACAGCTGCTGTTACACCCTAATAAGGCATATGAGACTCAGGGCTGATCCAGACTGCTGTTACACCCTAATAAGGCATATGAGACTCAGGGCTGATCCAGACTGCTGTTACACCCTAATAAGGCATATGAGACTCAGGGCTGATCCAGACTGCTGTTACACCCTAATAAGGCATATGAGACTCAGGGCTGATCCAGACCGGATGTGGCATGAATGTGGCATGAACGTGGCGTGAACGTGGCGTGAACGTGGCGTGTCTGTTGCGTGTCATTTGAGTGCCACGCAGCTGACACGCTCACACCACGTGCCTGGTCTGAAACAGCCCTTACCGTCTCCATCAGTGTAAAAGCTTGTAATTCACATTTCATTGATTACTGATTTGACTGGACAATCAGTAACACAAATTCAATACATGCTTAAAAAGTGTTAATAGCCACTAGATCACTGAACCATGGTAAATAAAGAGCTTAAAACTAATGCTGAAACCAAATTCTCATTGTAAGGTATTACTAAAGTCAACAGGTGGTCTTGTCCATGGCTTACAGCAGATACGTATCTATTCCTGGAAATGTCAAATAACTGACAGATTTAATAATAGTCTATGCGTGGAAACTTCCACGGACTGTATTTGTTTTAAAAATAAATGATCTATGCCTGGTCCAAATGATCCAATAACTGTCATTTTTAAAAAATACTCTCTGCCTGGAAATGTCCAAGAACAGTAATACAAATGCGCCTTTCAGGGGATATTTAAGTGTATGTGGCCTGATGGTGGAACGAGCTGCATAGCGTTGCTTTAAGCACATTGTTCTCTGATGGTGCTAAGTGCACTGTTCCCTGATGGTGCTAAGTGCACTGTTCCCTGATGGTGGAATGAGCATAGTGTTGCTTTAAGGTACTTGAGTAAAGAAGTAAATGATTGTGTCCAAACTTTTGACTGGTAGTGTATACTATAATATATACTAATATATACTATAATAAATACTAACATATACTGTAATATATACTATAATATATACTAATACTGCATATACTGTAATATATATTGTAAAATATACTAATGTCTTCTCTTGCACTGGAAGCTGGAATGTTGCTCCTCATTGTAAGTCGCTTTAAAATACATTTTACAGGACAACAGGATATTTTACAGGACAAAATATGAATGAAGTTCTGCGAGGCCTGTATGCTCACCAGCGAGGCCCAGGAAAGAGTAGACATAGCGGACCTCTAGGCCATTCCTGAGCGTCTGCAAGGCTCCATAGATGGGAGGTAGGATCATAATCAGATTACTGACTGTGTTCCCTGCGTGGAGAGAAACAACAAGATTGATCAGGACACTGATTCATAGCAAATCAAACGAGATTGATCAGGACACTGATTCATAACTAATCAAATGAGATTGATCAGGACAATCAAACGAGATTGATCAGGACTCTGATTCATAGCAAATCAAATGAGATTGATCAGGACACTGGAACAGAACTAATCAAACGTAAGGATGATGTCATATCCTCAACAGAGGTGAGGATATAGCCTGTAGCAGTGTGGCTACCCGTTACATACATACAGCCTGTAGCAGTGTGGCTACTCGTTACATACATACAGCCTGTAGCAGTGTGGCTACCCGTTACATACAGCCTGTAGCAGTGTGGCTACCCGTTACATACATACAGCCTGTAGCAGTGTGGCTACCCGTTACATACAGCCTGTAGCAGTGTGGCTACCCGTTACATACATACAGCCTGTAGCAGTGTGGCTACCCGTTACATACATACAGCCTGTAGCAGTGTGGCTACCCGTTACGGCTACAGTTCATTCATACAGGAGTTCAACAAACAGAACGGACAACGCAATTTACAAACACACTTTATTTGCATACACAAACGGCATCCAGCAGAGTTGTAACGACAACTGCAAAACACAACCCCATACAGGACAATATTAGTTAAGAGCCTTACTTTTAGGGTATAATTTAGATTTTATTACGGGGGTCTTGCAAAAGTAATACGATTACTTAATTCCCTGCCCTGTCACTGCAAGCGCCTCATGCTAAATACAGTACAGTACAGTCATGTGGATCCTTGTTTTAGTATCTTTACTGTCTTTTACTGTTCATTTTAGTCATTCATGTAGATTTGTTTTTTGTTTGTTATCATCCTGTTTATGTTTATCTTGTTGTGTGTGGTGTCATAAGCTACTGGGACCTTAAATTTCCCCTTGGGGATCAATAAAGTATCTATCTATCTATCTATCTATTTATCTTTTCATATAAGCTAATGATAATGAGAGAGAAAAAATACCGCAGGCCTAGCCTACATCTTTTAATCACATACTGATCCAAAAAAATACTGCAGGCCTAGCCTGCATCTTTTAACCACATACTGATCCAAAAAATACCGTGGGAGGCCTAGCCTGCATCTTTTAACCACACACTGATACAAAAAAAATACCAAAGGAGGACTAGTCTACATCTTTTAACCACATACTGATACCGTTAAGTGCCGTTATCGGTCAATTATACATTAAGTACAGAGTGCTCAAAACTGGAGCCCGGATCACCCATGTTAGTGAGGAGTCAACTGGTTTATGTATTATTCTGATGTGAATGGCTACAGTCATACTTACATGGTCAGTGGACAAGAAGGGGACAACACTGTTGCTCACACTGAGACATACATCACGTCATGAAACACACATCACGTCACGAGACATACATCACGTCATAAGACATGCATCACGTCATGAGACATGCATCACGTCATGAGACATACATCACGTCATGAAACACACATCACGTCGCGTCAGCAGATGCCCATCCTTCCACCACAGTGCCCCTGAACTAAAGCGAAGAAACACGACTCCCAAACAAAGGACTCCATTGATGCCAGAGGGCCATGTCAACCATTGTACTTTGCTGAGGTTTTGAAAACTGAGAGTGCCCACACAAAGGCCTGGACGGTCCAACGCAGAGTCTGAGACCAGCATGGCTGCAGGCTGTGCTTTGTTTTGCTCCGTTATGCCTTGTTTTCAAAGCAAGCACCACCATTCATGACCACCTCACATTCCTCTAACCACCATCTCCATGGTTTTGTCAACAAATGTAAAACTAAAATGCCCATTACAACTAGGCCTAAATGCACTTTGAAATGGTTTGGAGCTATGATTAGAGGACATGATTAAAAAGACTCTTTGTTGACTCTTCCTGCTATTTATGTAGCTTCCCCTATAAATGTTTGTTTGATGCATGTAATCGATATTGAGATGTCAAGAGAAATAAAAAAATAAAAAAATACCTTATTGCTACATAGCCTACAAGTGAGTGATCTCACAAGTACAGTAGTAGCCTACAGTGTGCATATTAACATTAGTGGGTAAATAAAGTACTGTAGTATAGGGTAGGCTGTGTTAAGGTCAACGTGTTCTTCTCAGATAACAAATCTAGATTCTAGAAAAACAGATATCTTCCGGTCAATTGTTCATATCTGGGTTAAATGAAACTGCACTGTGAATACCGCACAGGTTCGTTTTCTAAAGGATGTGGGCTGACAACTGAACACATCCGTCTCGGTTCGGATCAAGGTCGAACGTGTTCAAGAGTGCGCTAACTTAACCCTTATGCCTGCTATCTGGCTCCCCACTCCCCAATGTTATAACTTTTCACCGGCCATATAATCGGCTACAGCAGCAAAGTGTTTGTTTTGGAGTGTACAAACAGCATGTGTGCAAAGTACCTTGCAGTGTACACTCCCTTTGATGGTTTCCAGGATAATGTGACATTAGGCTACCAGCTCTGGGTGGGACCCGCTTTAGGGATCAGGTTATGCACCCTAGGCAAATATTTGTAACAGTTAATTTAGGATACAGTTGACTGAAAATGTAAGGTCGTTATAACCACTATTGATCAAAATAAATTCGCTTGCTGACGTTGAACATGATGTTAAAGGCTCTCATACTTCTCTTTTTAATGGTCGCGTAATTGCCTTTCGATTCTCCTATTTAAGTGGGACTAGCTAATGCTGCAAAATATTAATTTAGGTTTCTGGAGGGCTAACATGCCTAATTTAAGACAGATAATCCAGAAGTTCCAAACGGAAAGTAATATGATAATAGAGAGTGAGAGAGGGGGAGAGAGAGAGAGAGAGAGAGAGAGAGACTACTAATTTCACATGAATCAAGTGGTGTTAACTTCGGAGCTAATTCATCGTAAAAGAATGCTGCTCCTGCAGCCCGTGTCTTTGTTTATGTTAGCGCCTAGCCTCCGCTGCAGTTAGTTGTGTTTAGTCAGTTCTCGAAGCATTCGGAAGGGTGAAATGTGTTTTCAATGTGACAGCTGAGATTCTTCAAAAGACATGGCCTGAAGTACGGCAACACGTCCGTGTAGGACCTATCATAGAAATACTAAAACGCGCTCTGAAACGTTCGTGTATGTCCTACTTACAGAATTCGGCGATGTAGAATGACACGACATAGTTCTCTTCACACCAATCAAGTGTAGATGTTGGCTTCCCCCAGAATCCTTGCCTGTCCATCGAAGGAGC
The DNA here is from genome assembly GCF_017589495.1 of Alosa alosa. Taxonomy (NCBI): domain Eukaryota; kingdom Metazoa; phylum Chordata; class Actinopteri; order Clupeiformes; family Clupeidae; genus Alosa; species Alosa alosa. The sequence continues at coordinate 37,821,275 of NC_063190.1, forward strand.
CATGATGGAAAGAAAGCTGTTTTCTGAGCGAGGGAGGGGCTGAATCTTCACACTAGCCTAACGGATTTCTGATTCCACGCCGCCACAACATGAGCGCAAAAGCAGGTGTGATTCCACATGCTGACGCTAGCAAATCCCACTATTGCCACTAGGAAAGGTGGACAGACAACATCGAGAAAAGCAGGTTCAATGTCTAAACGCTCTCCGACGGTTTTCTCGGTGCAGTTCAAATCTTATTCGCTAGTGGTAACGTTTGGTGAGCATTTTGTCAGTCCATTACGGAAGGATTTCTGTCTGCTTAGCGCACGAAACTTCCAGTGGGCTTTCCCTTTCAGACCTTAGGCTACATTTGACTGCTCTGCTGTAGACATTCGATATCTCCGCCTGAGATCTGAAATGCTTTAGCTGTAGCTCAGCCTGAAGGACCAGAACTGCCACCATAGGCCCAAGATGAGGACCGATAAGCAATGACTGTACTGTACTAGCTATAGGACATAAGCACTTGTCCCGTGACATTGCGCCGTCACACATCCACCTTCACTATTTTGAATATGTATGTTCATTGCTATTGATTGGATTGGCATTGTTATGCCTTATTGCTATTCTCCTTAATGTAGTCTTACCAACCTTTTTAATTGTTTAGCCTACTGTTAAATGTAACTTTGTATTGTTGATATTTGTAGGGCCTAGGCTATGTCCCTTTGGACAAGCGTCTGCTAGGCTACCATAACCATAACCTGATGTCTACAGGCCAACTGAACTTCTGGACTTGAGTTGGCCCTCTCTGATCTAGCCTGTTTTACCACCTATCAAGCTACCATGCTATCAAGTTATAACTATAAATAGACAAGGCTTTATTTAATATTTTAAAATTTAAAATACAACTGTCCCTCATTTTCAATGATGCCGAGATAGCAATCAAAATGAAATAGGAATAAATAAATAGTATGCTAGGCTATAAGCAATAATAGTATGCTACACAATGAAAACAATCAAAACAAAATAATCAAGAATAAAAGTATGCTACACAATGAAAACAATCAAAACAAAATAAGCAATAATAAAAGAAAAACCTAGTTGACAGGATAATGATGTGAATGATGATCCGATGATGGTGATGTGATGTAAATGATGATGATCTAGGAAGGTTTGTGATTACAGATCTAAATTGGCCATAGAGTTAATTTTTGCAGTGCACTGAAGATTATCAGGAAGTTGGCTACTTTATAGCAAAAGGCTGACTTCCCCATCTTAGAAGGAATATGAGGAACCTTGAGCATCAAACAGTCATGTGATCAATTCCAGTCAAGCCTAGTTTAAATATGAGATTGTAACTTTACAACAAAAGCTTTAGTGTGGAATCAGGATTTTCATTGTTCAGTTGAGAGCACGCTCATATTACCTACACTGGCAGACTTTTGGACTTCCGGGTGATGGGTGGTGTGGAGTCAATTGAAAACTGTTCTTGGAATGACAAAGCTATGTGAATATTTTCATGATATTCATATGTCAGTGTCAATTTATTTATAGATATCAGGTAACTTCAGGTGCGTCTGGCATGCATCTGTCATGGATGCGCTGTCTACTCTAAGCACATGACGTCTGTCATGGATGCACTGTCTACTCTAAGCACATGACTTTCGCTCAACGTCTCATCAAGAAATATCAAAACCTTTTGAAACAGGCTACATCTATTTCATAAAATGTGATGTTCCAAAACCTTCATGTGATGCACAGTGAAAGTCACAGGGAGAACACGGACCAACGATGATGAATCAAAGAGTCACATGCACCTGAACAAGACCCATACCATTCAATGTATTACAGTCATTAGAGTCTATTTGAATGGATGCACAGCCATTAGAGTCTATTTGAATGGATGCACAAAGATTGATTTCAGCGTTCTACTGTTAACAGAGGTGGACATCTGGGGTTCAGAAAGTAAAAGTCCTGCCAAGTATCCAACCATTTAGTAAACCAGCTCATCCTAATTAGCAGCCCGGTAGATCAGATGATTAGTGATATCACCTGTGTTAAGTGCACAAGTGGAAGGAATATATGACAGGACTTTTACTTCCTGGACCCGGGAGGTCTGCCCCTGACTGTTAACACCTTATGGCCCAGAATACAGCAACACCCCCATTAGCCAACCAAACAGTATGACGTTTGTCCACTAGATGGCAGTATTGCATAGTTACATGCAAAGCCGTATAGAGAGTTTGGCCAACTAGGGAATCTGTTCTGAGCTATCCCATTATGCGATTGGTTCCGAGGTGGTCACGTGGTTCGTGGACGCCATATTAGATCCATCAGATCCCCATTGACATAATGTAGTGAATAATGGAAAACATATAATACATGATTACAAAATTAACATAAATTAACTAACTGAGAAAACATTGGAGAACTCTTGCAATTATTACACTGTATACAAAAGCAAATGCACACATGCACATACTCATTTACATTCACAAAGTATGTAAGCAATAGGCAAAAACTGTAATTCACCGTCTTGCGAAGTGGGTTGGTCTCTCTGATAATATTTTTAACTGATTTCAAACCTACATCACTGACAGAGATTTGTATGTTAGTCTAGGGCAGGGTTTCTCAAACTTTTTCAAACAAAGGACCACTTAACCAACAAAAAAGAAATGCATGGACCACCTAGCTAAAAAAAATAAAGATTAGACCTACTATTAGCCTACACAATAGGCCTACTCACTGACCTTGCTTATTGTCTTTGCACTGGTTATTGTGTCAGAGGACTCATATGATTTAAACTGGCTTATCTTTACATAGACAGTGTTGCAGAACTGTTTGGATTTGCATATAAGTTGGTTCAATATTGCAAACAACTCATCTATATTATATTTTACCACGTCTGCTCGCGGACCACTTGGGATAGCTTGCGGACCACCAGTGGTCCCCGGACAACACTTTGAGAAACACTGGTCTAGGGGATCATGTGTCTTCCACAGCTATGCAGACGATACCCAATTATATATTTCTGTGGAGCCAACAAACCCAGATGGCCTTTGCTCCCTTATCACATGCCTAACCTCCATTAATAAGTGAATGAGCAACAGTGGTTGGACCAAAATCAAAGCAAGACACCGTTCTGAGTAAACTTGGGAGGACCAAATCAAAGCGAGACACCGTTCTGAGTAAACTTGGGAGGACCAAATCAAAGCGAGACACCGTTCTGAGTAAACTTGGGAGGACCAAATCAAAGCAAGACACCGTTCTAAGTAAACTTGGGAACCTGATACCCTGGAAATCCAGAGTTCTCGCAAGAGCACAATTTGAATTGTGTCTGCAAGACACTCTGGCAATGAGTAATGATGCACATTACTTTTGCCCCTTGCATCGCAGGGAACCAATCACATTGGTGTATCTAATATAGACGGGTCAGAGGAGAGCTAAACAGATGACGACAGCGCTGCAACGTTGGAGGTCAGTAAACATTGGTCGTAGTCTTATCCAATTGCATCGAAGTTCGGAATCATTCAGAGTAAACATTGGTCGTAGTCTTATCCAATTGCATCGAAGTTCGGAATCATTCAGAGTAAACATTAGTCTAGTGTTATCCAATTGCATCGAAGTTCGGAATCATTCAGAGTAAACATTAGTCTAGTGTTATCCAATTGCATCGAAGTTCGGAATCATTCAGAGTAAACATTAGTCTAGTGTTATCCAATTGCGTGCAGTGAGATTTTCAAATTGGTGCCGCCCCTCCAGTTGGGCCATTACAGTGCTCATAGCCAGACCCTTAATCTTTCTAGATTACCAGGGTCTGGATTTTCCAGGCTAGGAACTTGACACACCAGGTCAAATAACAAATAAAAGTAACAAGCCTAGGTGTCATCTTACTGTAGATACAGAGTTAAATGTCAAGCCCCATATTAGTAAAGTGTCCCAGACAGCTTATTGTCAAAGTGCAGTGTTTTTAACTCAACAAGATGCAGAGAAATGAATCCATGCCTTTATTACTTATTTACTGATCATCCAAGAAAGTTTATAAAGAAATTGGAACAGAACTCTGCTGCTAGACTTTTAGAGTTTGTCTCGACTGTTTACACACATTTTCTGAAAGCATGCCTCATGCTATTAGAACTCTACACACAAATCCAAAAACAGATTACACTAATTCTCAGTGTTTGACTCAATTTCCTAAACCACATTTTGCAAAACACCACACACAATTTTCTACCTAACATGCAAAAATCAAAAGTCTAACAGGAAGTTTGAAAAAGTAGTTTTTTAAACACAACCTATCAAAATGCCACGCTTATTTACCAGTTATTCACACTCAGTGCTCAATGTATAAACACTGTAGTACTTTACTGAACATCACCCGGTCATTGCCTTAGTATAGGAATAGATACTCTCTATATAGGTATAGACCCTTTCTATTTGTTCCTATAGGATTTCCTTTTGAAATGTTCAGAACCAATGCATTTTGCTTTCTTTTTTCTTGCTGTAAAATACTGTATTCACAAAGGCAAATGATTTGGGATTTGGTTTCAATATTGCTTTCATGTTTACTGTGTATTTCAACGTATCTCTGTTGCATCCATAATGTTACATTATGACAAAAGTGTTTATAATGTGAGGTAATTTTTTTGCTTTAGAGATGTCTTTATGACATTTTGAATGTTGTGTGTAATTTTGCTGGAGATCTGAGGCATTTAAAAAAGTCCTCAATGTACTACATTACATTACATTTAGCAGACACTTCTCTAGAGGTCTGGTCTTATGTGTCGTGTTTGGTCCGTATATTATTGTCCTCTAAATTATCCTCTAATCCTACTTGAACAATATTTCTGGAAAAAAATCAAGCATGCACTATATCCTGGGAAAACTTGTTTTGTCAAACATGTTTTGTATTGAAAACATTAGTGTCTAACTGATTCAACCGTAATCACATCATATCAAGGATAGGTTTGTGATATGACAACAAAATAGAGTTTTGATAAATAGTTGTATAGTTTTGACTGAAGGGTTTCATTTTGCAAAAGAGCTAAGGGACTCTGCTAATTGTGTAGTGTTTTGAAAAAAAAAAAAAACCTTTGCTAGTCTGGCCACTTATCTGATGTGTGCATTCCAGGGATGGCAATCTTTTGTGTGTGTGTGTGTGTGTGTAATCTCTTGTCTGCCGCACATGAATAAAGTGATGAGGGTGTCGACGTGGCAGCGGCCTGGTCTTGTCCTGCCGTGCTCAGAGTACTCATAACCCATCACCCACCCCCCAGCTGCTGTTAGAGACTTAGTTTCAAACATTAGTTATGTAGTCGTATACTAGTAACTGTGGTTGTGCTTAGTGCTATACTCAAAAGAAACATTAAAATGTATTGAAAGAAAAACACATTAAACATATCGAACATTAGTTCAAGGAAAAAAAAGAGTACTCATAATTGTGTTTTGTTTAATCTTTTATTGGAAAAACATGGTAATGACTCTTTCAGTGTCACACCATTGAAACATGTGAACAAACATATTTTATGAAAGGCCTTGAAGATTTTTTTGTTTTGCTTTTTAAACCAAGAAAAATGGTTTTGACATGGGCAACCCTGATCTTACAACCATGTCAAATTATTTTCACTTCAAGATAACCCCATAACATTCCCCAAAACTGAATATACTGTATTTGTGTTTTACAGTGAAATTGCTTTGCAATATTCAGTTTTTAGAGAAGACCTGAGAGGAATGCATGCATTACCCTGGGGAGCATACTTAACCCTTAAAGGAGTACCGTTACACGGAATGTTGAGAAATGAACGTTCTAAAGAATATCTGGGTTCATTGAATTCAACATAGAATTTTAGAACCTTCAATTGTTGCGGAACTTAGAACGTTCAAAAACCTACACCTTTAAGGGTTAATATATTGCACATATAATGCACGCATTACCCTGGGGAGCATACTTAATATAATGCACATATAATGCACGCTGAGAGGAATGCACACATTACCCTGGGGAGCATACTTAATATAATGCACATATAATGCACGCTGAGAGGAATGCACACATTACCCTGGGGAGCATACTTAATATAAGCATGATGCTGCTCCTGCATACACTAGTGTTGGTGAAAGTGTTCTGCTCCCTTTTCTCTTTATAACACACACACACACACACACACACACACACACACTATCTCACACACACACAGAAACACTATCTCACACACACACACGCACACACACACACACTCACTATCACACACATATGCTCACAAACACACACACACACACTCACTATCACACACACAAACACTCACTATCACACACACACGCTCACAAACACTCACTATCACACACACATGCTCACACACACACACACTCACTATCACACACACGCTCACAAACACACACACACACACACGAACACACTCACTATCACACACACAAACACTCACTATCTCACACACGCTCACAAACACACACAAATGCCGGCGCACACACTCACACACACACCCAGGTTATAGCTCGTCTCTCATGATGTCTCCCTTGGGCCGGACCATCCTGCCGATGAAGAGGATAGCGTTGGTCTTGGTGTCCTTGACCAGGAAGATGAAGGGGTGGTCAGCGTAGAACAGCTTGGGGCTGCGCAGCTTGTCCGTGTTGTAGACGCTGGTGTCGGGCGGGTTGCCCTCGGTGCCCCACTCCATGGCCGACGCGTGGAACACGTTGGACAGGTACAGGTCCTTCTTCCCCGAGATGTGCGACAGATCGGCCTTCGTTTTGTCCACCGCATCACTCAGGCCCAGCTCACCGAGGTGTTTCTGCACGGGGTCAAAGGTCGCATTTAAAGTGATGCTTAAATCTGAAGGTATGGACATTTTTTACATACCGGCACTTTATGTTTCTATGAAACATTTATATACTTTATATGTTTATATGAAACATTTATATACTTTATGTTTATATGAAACATTTATATCTTTATATGTTTATATGAAACATTTATATACTTTATATGTTTATATGAAACATTTTCTGCATGTGGTAGGGTTTTACCTGAAGGTTGTGGCTGACTGCATGTGTGTTTTACCTGACGGCTGTGGCTGACAGCATGTGTGTTTTACCTGAAGGTTGTGGCTGACTGCATGTGGTAGGGTTTTAACTGAAGGTTGTAGCTGACTGCATGTGGTAGGGTTTTACCTGAAGGTTGTGGCTGACTTCAATGCTGGTTTTGGGGAGGGAAACTGCCACAGCTCGGTCCTCAAGTTTGCTAATCCACGTGTCCAGTTGTTTGCTGGTCAGCAGCTTCTCGAGACGCTCCAGGGGCTCCACGTGGTAGGGCATGATGAGCACCAGGGACGACTTCTTGTGGGCAAGGGGCATGTTCAGGACGAACAGCTTGTTCTCGGTGTCCTCGTGGAAGCCATACATACCTATATATGTATATATGTATATAGTTACATGAAAACAGCTTTGAGCTGTGAAGTGGCTGTAGAGGATCAGCCAACTCTCAGATCTCCAAAGTTCAGGAAATGGATTCTGAGAGAGCGAGAGAGAGAGAGAGTGTGTGTGTGTGTGTGTGTGTGTTTATCTCTCACTCTGATGTGTACATACATGCCCCAAACAAGAAAAAAAAACAACCTAAACAAACACCTATCCCCACATTAACAGATGGTGTTGTCGTGTAACTCACCAGTGCGGTGCATCATGGGAAGGGAGAGTTTCAGAGTGCGAGACACAAGGAAGCCGCGGTTGTCCACCATCTTGTGGTGAAACTGCTCGTCCCAGTGAGCTGTGGGTCAACAGCCATGTTATTATCACATCTTATATGGGTCAACATGCAACAGAGACAACGTTAGATGACCACACACAGCATGGCCATATAATAAAGTCATGACACTTAACATTGAATTAAAAAGTTAAAGAACTATTCTATTAACAGTAATGTATTATTATAATAAACATATTATTAATAGATTTATTTAGATTTCTCATCAAAACAAACTTCATAGGCACTGAGTACTGGAGTCAGTGATGGACCTAAGAGAACCTACGTTTATAGAACATGGCATTGATGGACCAAAGAGAACCTACGTTTATAGAACATGATGGACCTAAGAGAACCTACGTTTATAGAACATGATGGACCTAAGAGAACCTACGTTTATAGAACATGGCATTGATCGACCAAAGAGAACCTATGTTTATAGAACATGATGGACCAAAGAGAACCTACGTTTATAGAACAGGACCAAAGAGAACCTACGTTTATAGAACATGATGGACCAAAGAGAACCTACGTTTATAGAACAGGACCAAAGAGAACCTACGTTTATAGAACATGGCATTGATGATCATGGCTCCATCCGTCTTGTCAACGTCCTTGGTAACTTCCGGAAGCTTTCCGTCGGTCGACTTGGCTGCCCACTCGTTGATGGAGTTCACAGCGCTGCGCTTGTCGCGGAAGTTGATCTTGGAGTGCTCGAAGTTGTAGTGCTTCTTGCTGCCCTTGACGAAGCCGTCGGTGAAGCTGACTGAGCTGGGCCCGTAGAGGCGGCTGCTGATCGTCCAGGTGACGTTGCGCTGCGTCGCGTCGCTCACCTCCGCCAGCAGTTCGGCCAGCCCGGCGTGCAGCCGCTCGTCCTCCACGCGGTCGTTGCTGAGCACGGTCCGCACCTGAGAGGCCGTGGAGGACTTCCCGCCGAGCGCCACCAGGCCCAGCGAGTTGGCCACCACCACAGGCGAGATGAGGATGTTCTCCGCACCCTTCTCCTGGGCCATGTGCTGGTACAGGCTGAACGCCAGACCCACGCTGCTGTCCGCCAGGATGGAGGCGTGGCTACTCAGAGGCTTCTCCTCCTTCTTCTTCTCAGCACCATCCTTCTTGTCGGCAGCAGCAGCAGCAGCAGCAGCAGCAGCAGGGGCCTTCTTCTCAGAGGTGGCAGCAGCAGGGGCCTTCTTCTCAGAGGTGGCAGCAGCAGGGGCCGCAGCAGGGGCCTTCTTGTCCGCAGGAGCAGCAGCAGGGGCCTTCTTCTGAGCGCTGGTGGCAGCTGGTTTCTTCTGAGCGCTGGTGGCAGCTGGTTTCTTCCCCACAGCAGCGGGCTTCTTCTCAGCAGCCATGACGAAGATGACCAACAGGCCCAGGACGAGGAGACTCTTAACACACATGAGTGCAGGGAGTGGGCGAGTGGTGGGACCGTAAACTGTATCAAATAGATAGATAGATACTTTATCTATCAGCGATTTGCACAGCGATTCCAAATTCTGTCTGTTTATTGGCCAGAACGAAACACATTTATGTTTAACACAAACATTTGTATCAGTACTTCAAATATGGTGTGTTCAAAAGTTTATCAGTTAAACAGATACATATTTGGAGTTGCTATGGGAACTATGGTGTGTATATAAACACACTCAGTTTGTTAGTATGCTATAAGGTTCTGTTTGTATGATTTCGCTTTTTTAATTCTTATTTTGTCATAGTAACCCTCAGCATAGGACTCTCTTAAAGGTGCGATTTGTAGGATTGTTACCGAACGTTCTGTAGGCCAAAATCAAAACACTGGTGAACGTTCTCAAGACTACCAGACGCGAGCCTCTTCTGGGTTGCCAGATGTAATGAAGACTTAGCTAACGTTAGTTGACCTGCAGCTGCTTTAACGTTTCTCCAACCATGACCCAGCTACACATTATGGAAACAGTGAAAACAAAAAATACCTCTCTAACCAACGTAACATATTTAGCTGAAGTTAGCGATGCAGATGAAGTTTAGCATAGGCTACCTGTTGTGGAGAAATATGGCCAGCTCTGCGTCAGACTTGATATTCTTCGTTTTCACGAAGACGTCACCATCTCAGGAAGCTCCTCCGATGTCCACTTAATTTGTTTCTTGTTTTAATTTTGGAAATTTGCCTGCCTCTCGTAGGCGTTCATTGCTACAACTGACAGCTGTTGACAGTTGGCCTTTGCTAATTTTGCAACCCAAATAGGAGGACGCGCTAGCCCATTATTAATACGCTATTCTAGAATGAATCGTTCAAAACATAAACGAAAATTCCAAGAGATTCCGCCCCGTAACTCATTTTTTTTCATTGTTTTTACGGGGTTTTACAGGTTAGAGTAATGTTGTCAAATAAGCTATTACTTCAATTCATCGTGTTTCCTTACTGTCTGACAACATATGGTGATCATTTTTGGAATGGTTACAGTTTATTTTCCATTATTTCCTACATACTGGTCCTTTAAGTTTCATTTCAGATCATGTACAGAATGCCCTGTAATTACACAGCTGCCCAGCTGATGGAGACAAGATCATCTACAGAATGCCTACCCTGTAATTACACAGCTGCCCAGCTGATGGAGACACTCCAAGCCAACAGTAACTAAGGCCAGCAGTAACTAAGGCGCGTTACATAAGTGCCACATCAGCAGCACTACCCAGTTAGTAAAGTCTTAATGGGAACAGTCCCCCAGTTAGTAAAGTCTAAGTGGGAACAGTCCCCCAGTTAGTAAATGTTGTTTGTTTTGTTTGTTGGTCATGTTGTTTGAGGCCCTTTGTGCGTCCTCGTAAGAGATACTGTACTGTAACACTGTAATACAATCACAAAGCCCCGCCCTCACTGTCTGCCTCTCACACCCTTACGGGAGCATCTGTGGTAGAGGAACTATGGAAGTGCAGGGGCTGGCCATGCCCCTGACACGTTTAAAACACGTTTAAAACACGGCCCCTGCAGCAGCGGAGCTTAGGGCTGCCTCTGACACGTTTAAAACACGTTTAAAACACGGCCCCTGCAGCAGCGGAGCTTAGGGCTGCCTGACATGCCACAACCAGCTCTCCGTCACAACAGAGACACATTCAGAATGTGTACTGAGGGCCATGTTTCCTCTGTTTTACTATTTCTACATCTTGATGTGTTTTCTCACGAATAGACAAAGTCCTTTTTCTTTTACTCAAAAGGCCCCGTTAACTCTGATCTCCGATCTCTCTCTGTAGTGAAAAGCCTGAACTAACCAAACTCACATGATGCACATGAATTCACAGCATACCAGTGATTCCTTTTAAATTCCTGCAGGCTAATAAGCTGTAGAAAAGCTCAATCAGATTAGCTGAAACAGTTGTTCCCTCTGTTGGAAATGAAAAAGAGAATCACTCTATACTTAGTCCTCTTCAGAAAGCAGAGGGGGGTTGATTTGTCCTATCGTGGATTTGGTTCCAGCATTTGGCCTAATAATACATGATGCTGCTGAGGATGATGCCAGGGCAGTTAACTGCTCCCAGAGCACAACCTACCACGCTAGTTACCACTGATGGTTTAGGGTTTAGGTGAATTACAAAATGATCCAAACTTACCCTGCTAGTTACCTCTGAGGGTTTAGGGTTTAGGTGAACTTACCCTGCTAGTTACCTCTGAGGGTTTAGGTGAACTTACCCTGCTAGTTACCACTGAAGATTTAGGGTTTAGGTGAATGACAAAATGATAAAACAAAAAAAAACCTTTGAAAAAATGCAAATAGAATGTTTTATTTTACTGTGTCTGCTAACAAGACCGTGTAAAATGTTTTTCTTTTCCTTTGCTGTTGTAGGGCATTAATGACTACACACTGAAACTCATCTGCTATCCAGCAGATGCCACGTATATGTCCTTTTAAGACTGACCAGCATTTGTGGCTTAACTTACAAGCATTTCTAAACTTTTTAACAGAAATATGGACTATTAGATCAGAGTCACACAGTTCTGCCACACCTCAGTTCGGAATGCCTTTTCCAACTTCAAGCAAAAGCAAATCTCTTACCTTGCAGACCTTCTCTGACACCCTGGACTTCCTGAGCATCCACTTCCAGACAGGATGATTTTCCCCACGATCTTTATACCGGGATGTGGAAAATTCTGGAAGTTAGGGCAGAAATGTGAAGATGAGTTCCTTTAGTTGTGCACGTATGGAGGACTAGCCCCTCCCACAGTGTCCAGTTGCCTGGGAAATCCGACCCTTGTTGCCCTCCTGGTCCTAAAGCCTGACCGGTTTCATTTGAACGGAAAAGACTTGGAATGCAGGTCTTTTGTCTGTTAAGTTCCTATTTTAGAAATGTACAAGTGCTCTTTGTAATGTTTGTCAACTTTTCAATGTCTCTCAGTTGTTGTATTGTTATGTAACCGTCAGAGTTTGAGCTTAAGGCTGCTGAACATCTGCATGGCAAGCAGACCCCACTGTATTTAGTCTCTCATGAACATCTTGCTACTACTTTAGGTAGGTAGACAATAATGACAGTTCTTAATTATATTCTATATTAATAATTAGTCTGTTTTCTCAGATGCTGCAGGGAGAGCAGGACGACTCGCCTGCACTGCCCACCCCCGCCCTGCCACGTCTGAGGCAGCCGGAGGGCTCGATCTGAGATCTGAGGGGGGAAACGCAGACGAGACCCAACCTGCCCTGGTCTGACCTCGCAGCAGGGGCGCGACGTCATGCGCACACATTTGTTAAGCCTCCTTTGTTTACTAAAACACACAGGACACTGAAGGAAAGTCAGTAAGCATCAGGTGGCATAATGGAGCTCACCACTTGTATTGAATGTCAAGTTTTTGTGTTTTGGAATGGCTATTTGGAAAAGAAATGAATGTCTGAATGAAGCCTGTGTGTTGGAACGAGTCCTAATGATGCCGAACACATCCAGCTATTGACTGAGCCCTGACAGCAGTGTTGGGAGCCGTCTCTCTCTCTCTTGTTCTCTTTCTCTCTCTCTCTCTCTCTCTGCCTTTCTCACTCTCCCTCTTGTTCTCTCTCTCTTGTTCTCTTGCTCTCTGCTTTTCTCTCTCTCTCTCTTTTGTTCTCTCTCTCTTGTTCTCTCTCTGCCTTTCTCACTCTCATTCTCTCTCTTGTTCTCTCTCTCTCTCTGCCTTTCTCACTCTCTCTCTTGTTCTCTCTCTCTCTACTTTTCTCACTCTCTCTTAGTGCTGGGCGGTATACCGGTTCACACCGTAAACCGGTGTATATTTTCGTTATGATATGAATTTTTAATATACCGCCATACCGGTGTATTTGATTACACAACGTTTGGACGGCTGTGCCACGCGACAGTGTTTCAGACAGGACTTTCTTCACACGCACGCATGGTGCCAATGTGAGGCATAGTGAGGGTAAACACAAAACACCTTAAGTTTTTCCCCTGAAGTTTGACCCTTAAGGCTTAATTTCTCCTATAGGGGGTTTATTTAAGGGTGTTGCACAGAATACCTGAAATTGTTTCTTTAGTTAAGGAAAAACGTTAAGGGATACTGCATTGAAAGGGATTTACCGTTGCGAAAATTCTATTGAGATTGTTCAACAGCTGTAACTAGCTGGCTAGTAGGTGTCGTTAGTTAGCAACCCACCGAACACAGTGAAGTTTAATGATCTTATCATTCATCTCACCTTAAGAATATTCACTGAAATTATCCAGGTAGCAAGTAAAACATGTTATAGACATGCACTGAGCAATACTAGCTGGCTAGTTAGAAATGATCCTGACTGTCATCAGTGCACCAAAACGAACTTTTTTATTAATGTTTTGCCTAGCGAACCGAACCGAAGCGCATGGCAGGCTAACAAGACATCCACATCCACATGAAGTTAACGTTAGCCTACCACTAACGTCATGTAAACCACACAATAACAAAAAGGCATGTTTCTGATAGGCCTATTTGACAGATAGGGCCTAAGCATATTAGCAGAGAGGTTTTATTTTAAATTGTATAATTTTCAAAAAAGTATAATTATTGCAAGTTGCACTACTTTTTGTATTGGTTTTATACAAAATGTTTGTGAAATTTGCACAGTAAAAGTTCTGTATTTTGACTGCAATTGTCTTTGCATTCTGATTAGATTCTTCATTAGAATCATGAGTGGCTCTTTGTAAACAGCATCATTTTCTGGGGCCATGCAAAACTGCATTACCACTAGTCAGTGTGGAGTTATTCTACATCATGACAGTAAAATAGACCATCCTTAGTCAATGTACTGCAGCAATTCCTCTCCCAACCTGTAGAAAATGCTGAACATCTGATTATGCATGAAAAAAAAATACCGTCATATACCGTGAAACCATAAGAATTTTGAAAAATACCGTGATACACATTTTTGGTCATACCGCCCAGCACTACTCTCTCTCTTGTTCTCAAATTCAAATTCAAAAGTTGCTTTATTGGCATGACAAATAAAAACTTGTATTGCCAAAGCAATTGGTACATGTTAAAGTTAAGAGATAACAACAATTACAGAGACAAAACATATACACATACTTTAAACGGATATACATTTGTATAAACATATTACTTCACTGAGATTTGTGAACAATAGTACTTAGTTTTACATCGGTTCATTAAATAGTATTATTGAGAGTTCATTGAGAGCAGTATGGTGACTGCCTGCATGTGTACAGTATGTGGTTGTATGTGAGTTCATCAGCGCGATTGCTCGTGTGTGTGTGTGTGTGTGTGTGCGTGTGTGTGTGTGTATATCACTCACTGTCCCTCAGCTGGTGGCAGGTGAAAACGTATTGTGCAGCTATGAGACAGCTGTCCTTTTTCTCTCCTAGCAAGTATGGTAGTTTATTTAGGTTTATTAAGGAACTAAATTCAGGGTGTTTCTCATCAAGTTTTGGAAAGTAGAGATCACGAACTGACTGAAATGACTTGCACTCGGTCAGAAAGTGTAGCTCTGTCTCGACAACACTGTCTGCACTGCTAGCATAGGCGTTCATTACTTGGGAGCCATGTTTTTTTGTGTCTCCCGGTTTTAATGGCTAGTCGGTGCTCACTGAGTCTATATTTGGTTAGTGTTTTCCTTAAATGTGTGTCTTTTATATTTATTAGGTAATCTGCTAAGACAAACCCTCTGTCCAATGTCAAGTAGCATTGCATCTTGCTTTGTGTCTTGGCTTTGGATTGCCAATATTGGCAATATTTGTCTTTTAAGATAGGAGAAATGTGCTTAATTTCAGTATGTTCCATTTGAATCTGGTCCTGAATACCTACTGTATCAGTGTGTGTTAGAGGAGCAGAGTGGCTCAAGAGCAGGTTGGGAGAGGAGCTATTTCCTTTGCTCAACTCTTGATTGCGCAAGGCTTTATGGTGGAATTAGTGTTGGTCACTGAGTTTTATGTGTTTCCAGAATTTAATTGTTCTTTTTCCTGATTTTAATCAAGAGTGGATATTGGCCTAATTCAGCTCTGCATGCATTGTTTGTAGTGTGTCGGTGGACTTTGAGAATGCATTTGCAAAACTCAACATGCAGAGTCTCAAATGATTGTTTGTCCCACTTATCTAATTCTTGATTTGCAAGTGGACCCCACACCTCACTGCCATAAAGGGCAATTGGCTCTATCACTGATTTAAATATTTTCAGCCAAATTTGGATTGGTATTTCAAAAGGTATTTGTCTTTTTATACCATGTATAGCCCTGTGTGCTTTGTCTCTTAGGTCATTTACAGCCATGTTGAAGGTTCCTCTGTAATTGATTCTGAGGCCAAGGTAGGTATAGTCAAAGGTATGTTCAATATTATTTGATCCTAATTTAAATGTGCGATTTTCCCTGGTACCTGGAGCCTTTTTGGAAGATTAATATCTTAGTTTTTTTTCATGTTAACGGTCAGTGCCCAAGTCTGGCTAAATGTTTGAAGGAGGTCTAATTGATCCTGGAGTCCTTTGTCTGTTGGTGAGAGAAGGACTAGGTCATCTGCAAAGAGCAGGAATTTGACTTTACAGTCGTACAAAATGAGTCCAGGTGTTGGTGACTTTTCCAACATTGTTGCCAGCTCATTGATGTACAGGTTGAAAAGTGTTGGGCTTAGAGGACAGCCCTGTCTCACTCCGCATTCCTGAGAGACATACTTTGTTCTTTGGACCCTATTTTAATTCCACACTTAGCTCCCGAGTACATTGATTTTATTCATTTCGTATTTTATTTCGTATGTTGAACCGCCTATGCCACTTTCCAGTAATTTGTTAAATAAACCATAATGCCAAATAGAGTCAAATGCCTTCTTAAAGTCAACAAAACAGGCAAATACTTTGTTTCTATTTTGGGTATGTTTTTCAATTATGGTTTGCAACATATAGATATGATCAGTCGTGCGGTGATTGGGCAGGAACCCAATTTGGCTACGACTTAACACATTGTGTTTCATCAGGAAGTTGAGAAGGCGTGAGTTAATGATGCTGCAAAACAACTTGCTGAGGTTGCTGTTTACACAGATACCTCTGTAGTTGTTGGGATCAAATTTATCCCCGCTTTTGTAAATAGGTGTGACTAATCCAAGACTCCACATATCGGGGAAGTATCCCACACTAAGAATTATATTGAATAATTTAAGAATGGCAGATTGATATTTTTTGGTCATTGATTTCAGCATTTCATTCAAGATGCCATCAGGGCCGTATGCTGTCTTTGGCCCTAGTTTACCAATATGGGTTAAGAGCTCCTGATGTGGAAGTCAAGTGGGTTCTGATACTTCTTGATCGACAGTTCTAATTTTTCCAGTTTTTTAATGATGTTTTCTTGATCTATGTTTTGGTCAGATTCCACTCTTTTAAAGAGTGTCTGGAAGTGGTTGGTCCATATATTTCCGTCTTGTATCACTAATTCCTGATGATTTGTTTTTTTCAGATGATTCCAATTTTTCCAGAAGGTATTAGTCTTTATTGACTCTTCAATCAGTGTGTCAGTTGATTGCAGGTATACTGGGCTTTCTTAGCTCTGAGTGTGCGTTTTTATTGTCTTAGTGCTTCACAGTATAAGAGTCAAATTGATGTATTATTTGGATCTCTATCTTTCTGGTTAGATAAGTTGAGATCTTTTCTCATTGTTTGACATTCTGCATCAAACCAAGTGTCCTCTTTCTTAAGTCTTGGTTTTGTTCTTGCTTTTTTTAATTTGTCTTTTTCTGCAGTCATTTCAAATATGATGTTTATATCTTCCACAGCCTGATTGATACCCTCCTTACTAGGGGTATAAGGAGTATCTAAGAAGGAGTTTAGGTGAATTTGGATGTCGTGACTGACTGTGGCTTTCTTGAATTCTTCTGAGCTGTTTTCAGTCCATCTGAATGATCTTTTGACTGGAAACAGCTTACTGGGCTGTGGTTTAGGGGTGTTGACTTCTGTTGTTTTTAAGAACACAGTAATTTGGCTGTGATCTGAAAGGGGGGTTAGTGGCTTTATAGTGAATGCTCTAATTGACAAGGGATCTATGTCAGTTATTACATAGTCCACTGTGCTATCTCCAAGAGGTGAGCAGAATGTGTGTCTTCCGAAGGTGTCTCCTCTTACCCTACCATTGATGATATAAAGACCAAGACAGCTATTTTTTATATTGAGTGAGTTACAAATGTAGTTGTTGCCATCTTCATTGATAAAGTCATCTAGGGTGCCTGTGCGTGCATTGAGGTCTCCTCAAATAAGAATATTTCCCTGGGCCTGGAAAAGGCTGGTTTCTGTTTCTAATGTAGAGAATGTGTCTTCAGTAAAATAGGGAGATTCATAAGGGGGGGGTGTATGTTACACCGAGAAAAATGTATTTTTGTGAGTTTAAAATAGCCATATTAAAATAGCCATTTTTAGCCATACATGGTATTTTCCAGTTCCAATTACGGTTATATGTCTATCTAATTTTGATTTATACCAAATGACCAAACCTCCAGTGTTTCTGCCCTGCTGTACACCGTGAGGGTATTACTATATCTTTGTGGTCTGGGGGACAGTGAGTGATATCTTTGTGCCATGTTTCCAATAATATAACTATGTCAATATCTCTGATACTGTTTTGAAATTCTCTATTTTTACATTTTAGGCCAAAGGCTGATGAGTTGAGGCCTTGAATGTTCCAGGGGGTAATGGAGAGAGAGGTCACATGTTTACTCAGAAAACAGAACATTTACATGTTTACTCTGAGAGAACAGAACATTTACATGTTTACTCTGAGAGAGAACAGAACATTTACATGTTTACTCTGAGAAAACAGAACATTTACAAACAGAGTATAGAACAGATGTAGTGGAGCATCTGTTTCATCTCACCCATCTGAGGTGACTTTGTCCCTTTCAGCACCTCTGCATGGCTGCGCTCCAGTCTGGGTAGCTCTTTGCTGGACTGCAATGTTGGATGGTGGTCTGGCCAAGCGGGCGGGGTGTAATGGGTTAGGTTGAGATGGTCAGGCAGGTAGTGATCAGTGATGGGCAGCAGGTCCCGGGGGCCCGTGGAAGAGGAACGGTGGGCTGCAGGTGTGCTGGGCTGCAGGTGTGGTGGGTGGTCCTGACCAGAGCAGGGGTGCTGGGTTGCTTTTGGGTAGCGGTCCTGGTCTGCTCTGTGTGTTCTCTCTCTGCCTTTCTCACTCTCTCTCTTGTTCTCTCTGCCTTTCTCACTCTCTCTCTTGTTCTCTCTGCCTTTTTCTCACTCTCTCTCTTGTTCTCTCTGCCTTTCTCACTCTCTCTCTTGTTTTCTCTCTCTCTCTCTGTCCTTCCTCCCTCTGTCTTCCTCTAAGTGTGTGTGTGTGTGTGTGTGTATGTGTGTGTGTGTCTTTGACCTAGACAGTAGTGTATGCCTGTCTTTGTTAGTGTGTGTGTGTTTCTCTCAGGAAATGAGATCACAGTGATATTTCTGGGACAATGTCAAAGCTGCTCTGCTTTTGCATGGCTTCCAGGGTCAGTGTTTCTCCTGGTCTGTCCAGGGCCACAGGACAGGATACATTTCCGTTGGCTCGTGTCCTGCACACTGCCCCCCCTGGCCAAGCCATACAGAAGCTTCCAGAGGGAGTGTCCAGATGAATATATAGGTCACCGATACTGTGGGAAAATACCCATCAAGTCCCTGAGGCCTCTCAGTTTCATATGGATGCAGCTGATTCTGAATGCCTCATTCCATGTGAAAGCAATATGAGTCCCGTAAAGTATTTGCATATGTATTTGAATTATAATAGCTTAAACTTAGAACTTACATTTGAACACTGAAACAAGCGGTTTGTAGTCAACTTAGAACTTACATTTGAACACTGAAACAAGCGGTTTGTAGTCAACTTTGGGATGTTTTCAGAAATGTCCTGAGCTTAGCTTTCAGCGGTGCGGTGAGCCTGACTTTTTTTCCCTGAGAAGGAACCGAGACCGGCACCAAATCTCTCCTATGAGTCCTGGAATGCTGGGAGTTTACACTAGTGCCATCTAATACACACACACACACATGGACTTGAGTTTACACTAGTGCCATCTAACACACACACACACACACACACAGTAGAATTGAGTTTACACTAGTGCCATCTAATACACACACACACATGGACTTGAGTTTACACTAGTGCCATCTAATACACACACATACACATGGACTTGAGTTTACACTAGTGCCATCTAATACACACACACACAGTAGAATTGAGTTTACACTAGTGCCATCTAATACACACACACACACACACATGGACTTGAGTTTACACTAGTGCCATCTAATACACACACACATACACATGGACTTGAGTTTACACTAGTGCCATCTAATACACACACACACAGTAGAATTGAGTTTACACTAGTGCCATCTAATACACACACACACACACACACATGGACTTGAGTTTACACTAGTGCCATCTAATACACACACACACACATGGACTTGAGTTTACACTAGTGCCATCTAATACACACACACACACACACACACACACACACACACACACACACACACACACACACACACACATGGACTTGAGTTTACACTAGTGCCATCTAAACACACACACACACACATGGACTTGAGTTTACACTAGCGCCATCTGTATTACACACTGCTGTATTACACACACACACACACGGACTTGAGTTTACACTAGTGCCATCTAATACACACACACACACACATGGACTTGAGTTTACACTAGCGCCATCTGTATTACACACTGCTGTATTACACACACACACACACACATGGACTTGAGTTTACACTAGTGCCATCTAATACACACACACACACATGGACTTGAGTTTACACTAGCGCCATCTGTATTACACACTGCTGTATTACACACACACACACACATGGACTTGAGTTTACACTAGTGCCATCTAATACACACACACACACACACATGGACTTGAGTTTACACTAGTGCCATCTAATACACACACACACACATGGACTTGAGTTTACACTAGTGCCATCTAATACACACACACACAGTAGAATTGAGTTTACACTAGTGCCATCTAATACACACACACACACACACATGGACTTGAGTTTACACTACACTGTAAACCCTAATTCGTTCAATAAACATAACATTTTCGAGGTAACACGTTGCCCTAAATATTTTATGTTATGTATTGTTCAATAAATGAACAAATTTACGTCAAGTGTACGACATGTGCCAAATAGTAATGCATGATGAATTTTAGTACAATAAACTAGTTTTGCATGTTACAACAACGTAAACTTGCGATGAAAGAATACCTTCAATGTATGTTTATGTAACTTATAAATACTTACTATTTTAACTTGAACTTTTAGTTAAGTGAGCATAAAATGTCTTTTTAATTCAATTAAAAGTTCATTAGACATTTCTTATAGTTAAATGTGTTTTAGGCTGCTTAAGCTATGAAAGTAAAAGAAACAGTTTATATTCAGAACACTTGAGTGTTTATTCAATTGTTACTCAACTCAACAATCTTTTTCAGAGTTCAATACAAGCTCTATAGAAATTCTACATACACACCATCAATACAATTTCAAGAACACACACACACACACACATACATACATATATATATATATATATATATATATATATATATGTATATATAAAAAAGTGTCAGCTGATCTAGACCTTTCCCAAAGTGGCAAAAGGCTAAATGGGCCAGACCCCACACACACACAAAATGCACCTTTATGCAAAAAATGAACATGGGCATTGACAAGGCAGTCAAAAAGTACCACTCTCAAACACTGGATAGGTGTACACACAAACACTGAAGAGGTGCACACACACAAACACTGAGGTATTATTATAAACATTAACATCCACCACAATATACCACCCTGCAAACACCTGGGTACACAATACAATTGCTCTCTCCCCATCTCACTCACATTCACTCAGACACACTCACTCACACTCACTCAGACACACTCACTCACACTCACTCAGACACACTCACTCACATTCACTCCAACACACTCACTCACATTCACTCAGACACACTCACTCACATTCACTCAGACACACTCACTCACATTCACACTTTACAGCTGATTTGTCAGTGTTAATACTTTCCTTTTTAGCGTCCCCACAATACCAGCCTGCACACAGCTACAATACAACTGTTCTCTCCCCGTCTCCCACACTCACTCTCACTCTCACACAGCTAGGTACACAATACATCTGCTCTATCCCCGTCTCCCACACTCACTCTCACTCTCACACAGCTAGGTACACAATACATCTGCTCTATCCCCGTCTCCCACACTCACTCTCACTCTCACACACACTTGGAGTCCCCTCCAAGAAGATGGAGTCAGAGGATGCGGTGCAATATCTTCCTCAGTGAAGCAGAGGATTCCTGTTCCAATGTGTCTGTATACGCCCTCGTCATTAGTGACCTAAACATAACACACACACATACATATATTTAATTAGAAATACAGCACATTGTTATTACTTTTAAAACCTAATCAAGTACAAATTACATCATAATTGGGCATTGTACATTGACCTTACCAAATACATATTCAGACTGGAAATACAAAAAGGTCCAGATTGAAAATTGTGACCAGCCACCCTTGTGGTCATGTTGGGCTTGTAGGTGGTAAGGAAAATCAGAGCACACAGTAACATATTTGAGTACTGACTTGAGATTATAAAGTGAAATTAAACCTGGATTACATAAGGAATGGCATGCTGATTTCACATTTTATATTATAATATAAATTGTAATTTCGTGTCCTATTAGGATGAACCACAAATGTCTTACAGCAAATTAACTCACTCTTCATGGCATTATTGGCCTTATTTATATATCTAACAACTGAAGAATTATACTTCAGTGATACTACTTACAAAGCAAGTCTTGAAGAAATCAGCTGAGTTGTCATCAAAGAGTATTGGAAGCCCTCTCAGGACAAGGCATCTGATGTCAGCAGTGTCCGATGTCTGGTTTGCAGTGAAAGCAGAGACATTAGAGACATTAACACAGTAACATTAGAGAGTGACATTGCAGACAGCTATCATTCAAGACATCCATACACCAAAATCAGTAGTATCACTTCAGCTTACAAACCTTTGTTTGGCGCAACAGACCATCCAGAAGTTGTCCCTTTAGACCTCTCTTTGACCTGATGATTTCAACAAGTTTAGGGCAAAGACGATCCAGAGACTCAGAGAATTCCTGTTTCAGGTTTTTCCCTACCACTCTGCTGAATTCCTGGGAGACCTGAAGCAGAGTCAGAAATAAATCATGTTTATCAAGACACTGTGGGCAAGGGGCAAGTGGTAGTTGCTGCTACTGGAAGAAACTGGAATCCATGCATTTCCACTGAATTATTTTTGGAATCTGATCCCTTATCATACCTGTTCATTCTTACTCGTTGCTCAACTTATCGTGACTAAATTCAAGATGGCTGCAAACGCTAAACTTCGTGAAGATACTGTCTGTATAAATCGTCTTGTAAGTAAACTACTAGTGCTTTTTCAAAGTTCTCAATGTCTCCTTCTCTCTCTCTCTCCTTCTTCCCTCCCTCCTTCTCTCTCTCTCTCCTTCTTCCCTCCCTCCTTCTCTCTCTCTCCTTCTTCCCTCCCTGCACGTCAGCTCAGGCCATTTTCGTAGTTCTATCACTAGGTGGCAGTCTCGCCAGGTCACTTCCCGGAAACTTTACAGTCAACACTTCATATTTCATGAAAGACATTATATCTCCATTTCTAGAAAAAAAAAAAAAAAAACAGCGATTTTTTTCAATGAAATAAATGAGTTAATACAAATACATTCAATGAGTTAATACAAATACATCTATCAGCAAATCACTCCACAGACCAAGGACTACCTCTAGGTGTCGCCAAATGCATCGTCAAGTTTTGCAGTGCACTGCCAGACCTGATGAATCTGAAGGCTCATCATGGTGGTGTGGGATTTTCACTGCCTTTAAAGCTACCTCTTCAGACAGACAATATAGACAGACAATATATATATGTCATGGTTACATCTATGGTCAGCCCATGGGTGCATAACTCCACACACCTGTCCAGCCGGGACTCATTACATAAAGAGCTAGATAATAGAACAAAAAGTCTTTAATTATTTCCAAGTGGCCTAGTTGCGTTGCCTTGCTGGATAATGGCTGTATTATGTGATCCAGGGCAATAGCAATGCCAGGCAGGCAGGCAGCAGCAGCACTGGACTTCAGTGTGTCTGTCTACTGGAGTGGACAGACAGACAGACACTGCTGAAGACTGCAGATTAGGACGTTACATAATCCCCTTGAGCAAATCTCGACATGTCATTCTTGGAATAGAGCCGTTGGCCTTCCTGTAGTCGGACTAATGACTGACCATCCTGAGGGGGCCCAAGAGAGGCCAGAGCATAGACAGTAATGAGGCCAAATCAGTAGGCCTATAAATGACCATGTTGTTGCTCAAATGTGACGCCTTATGGATATAATTTCACACATGAAAATGACAATAACATTTAAGCACTGCCAATGATAAGCCTCACTAGTCTACAGTAGGCTACCCTCCAGAATTATTGCCACCTTTGGTAAAGTTGACTAAAAACAAGTATAAGTAATAATATTTTGGTAATATTTTGAAGAAAAATACAACCTTGAAGGGAAGCAAATTTATTCTGACAAAAATAAAGAAATATGTTTAACAAATTATTTTTTATAGCCTAGGCCTACCTGCTTTTAGTCAACTTTACCAAATATGGCAATAATTCTGGTGGGTAGGCTACTGTAGGCTATATGAAATTGTAAAAATGCGAAGATGCCATGGTAGCAAGTGAAAACTATTCGTGTGTGACAAAAAGGCCTACATGATGTAATGAGTTATTACCTACACTTCAGCCCGGGTTAAGTGTCCGCACTCACTGTCTCTGAGTATCTGAGTTACCTAAACCTCGGCCCGGGTGTGCGCACTGTCTCTGAGTATCTGAGTTACCTAAACCTCGGCCCGGGTGTGCGCACTGTCTCTGAGTATCTGAAAAGATTCCCTCTGCTGGTGACCGGGTTCTGGACACTGCTCCGCCCACACGCTTTCAGATGGATTAGCCTCGAGATCTCGTATCGAGAGTTGAGTGCCTGGTGATTCACTGTTCTGCAGTCTTTGGAAACACACGAAACTACCAATAAGTGATCGTAAGGAGAATAGGCCTATACACACTGGCAGCTGGACAGCACGGCTAATGTCTTTATGTTTAATTATTTTAAAATGAGGAATTCCTGTTGAGGGTGCAAGTCGTTACGAGCGTCTTTTTTGACAGGGAAACCTGTTGGGGCAACATTTTGTAATAATTCGTCCTACAAAACCTCGATTTAGTGTTACTGCACAGGAGTGCTCTCCGTCTAAAACTACAGAAATCTTGCACTTTGCGGAACTCGTTTCGGTAACCTTGTGTGAAGCGGATTAAGCAGGTGTGGAGGAGGTGAGTGTTTACAGGCTACGCATGTTTGGGGATTAACTCCGATTACCTTACAGTGTCACATTGTTCTGGCGATCACACACACACACACACACGTAGCGTACACATACACAGAGATTCATATTTTCGCTGACATTGTCAGAGGTGGTCTGTGTCTAAACTGTGTCTAAAGTGTGGACTCCATTTAGCAATACTGGGGAGCGCTTTCGGAGCAGAGCGCTACGACCTGGGCTCACTACCCGCGTTCTGGGGTTTAGGAGATCTAGTCAGCAGATCTGGGAATATTCAGAAGGGACTCTGCAGAATCTGCCTGTACTCAGTTTGTTTCTGTGTGATTTAGGGATTATTTATAGTGTTTTCTTGGGGTTTATTTATAGTGTTTTCAAACATCTGAAAACAGCAATGAAGTGCTGTTAGCCAACAGTGTGTGTGTTATGGCACAATAATGCCCTCAGAAAACACACTCATTTTCCCTCTTGAATATCCTACTGTAGCATGATAACTAAAGTGAGTATCCTACTGTAGCATTATAACTAAAGTGAATGTAACTAAAGTGAGTATCCTACTGTAGCATGATAACTAAAGTGAGTATCCTACTGTAGCATGATAACTAAAGTGAATATCCTACTGTAGCATTGTAACTAAAGTGAATGTAACTAAAGTGAGTATCCTACTGTAGCATTATAACTAAAGTGAGTCAGGTTAAATAGAACAGTGCCATGATTGACAGCTAGGCTGCTCGGGACACTTACTCCTGTAGTGCACACATCCCTGTTAGCAAAGGAAGTGGGCCAGACAGCTCCCACGGCCCTGCACTCACCTTCACCTGTGGGCCAGATGAGGGCCAGATGAGGGCCAGATGAGAGATGAGGGCCGCACCTGTTTTACAGACTGACTGTTAGGAAGTGCCCTGTGGAGGTAGAAAACAAACACCCCCCCCACACACACACACCCCACACACACAACCCACACACACACACACACACATACACATACACACACACACACACACCCCACACATACACCCATACACACACCACACACACACACACACACACACATACACACACATGCATACACACACACACACACACACACACACACACGCATACTGTACATCGCGGCTGCACTAATGTCTGGGCGCACCAATAGCGGTTCTTCTCTTTCATCAGGTCCAGACTAAAGCTCCTCTGGTGTGTATGTGTGTGTGTGTGTGTGTGTGTGTGTGTGGGGTGTGTGTCTGTTCTTCTTTCATCAGGTCCAGACTAAAGCTCCTCTGGTGTGTGTGTGGTGTGTGTGTGTGTGTGTGTGTGTGTGTGTGTGTGTGTTCTTCTCTTTCATCGGACTAAAGCGCCTCTGAGTGTGTGGCTTCTTCCTGTCTCTGCTGGGCAGGCCCCTGCTGTGTGTTTGTTTTGCTTAGCCTCATAAAAGGCCAGACAGAGTGAAGCAGACCAAACAGGTGTGTGTGTGTGTGTGTGTGTGTTATAGGACTGAAATAGAAATTGAACTGGACTGAAGGGCAGCGT
>NC_063190.1:37852417-37929917 GCF_017589495.1 Alosa alosa
GAATGTAAATAAAGGGGAGGGAAAGAAGGGGATGCTATTTATATTACTACTACTACTAATAATAATAATAATAATAATAACAACAATAATAGTTCCAGCTACCCTCCCCTGCCTAGTGTTCGATGATATGTGTATCTGTTGATGAAGTGTGTTATGATCGTGTGGAGATGGAACTCAGGCAAAGAGGGTCAGGACTGTAAGTAGGTGATAAAGGGGTACCAAGGAGAGGTTGTATCCTGAGTATTGATTAAGTTTGTAGTTGATAGGTTTTCTAATGATATATAGTCTGTTAACAAGTTTTTCCAATGAGTGATGTGAGCTTTTTTCTTAGATTTCCAGTTCATGAGGATTGTTTTCTTGGCGATAGTCAAGAGCTGCCAGCAGTGTTTTATTGCAGGAGTTGCTTAAATTAACTGTGGATGTATCACCAAGTATGCATAAGGAGGGGGATGCTGGGATGTGACAGCCAAATATGGAAGAGAGAGATTTTGTGACACTCACCCAGAAGTGGTTGATTGGAGTGCAATGCCAAACCGCATGAATGTATGTATCTGGGTTATTTTTGTGCAGTGAGTGCAAAAGATCCAAGCCAAACCCCATTTTAGCCAATTTATGTGCAGTGAAGTGGAATCTGTGAAGAACCTTGTATTGTATTAGTTGTAGATTACTATTCTTTGTCATGAGGTAGATGTTTTTGCACATTTTGGTCCAGAAGTCGGCACCGGAGTAATTGATAAGTCTGATTCCCATTTGTGATATGGCAGGCCAATTGTTTTTCTGAACGAGATATAATTTTGTAAATTTGGGAGAGTATTTTTTTGGGAGAGGGAATATTAAGCAGCTCTGAGATTGGTGGGGAATGTCAAGGTTAGCTGTCTGGATGTTAATTTTTCCTAGGATAGATGATTTAATTTGCAGGTATTGTAAGAAGTGTTTACTCTCGATGCCGTGCTTCTGGACCAAACAGGAAAATGAGGCCAGATTATTGTCTTGAAGAATGTGTTGAAGGTGAGTGATGCCCTTTCCCATCCATGTGTGAAAGTTAAGTGTTTTTTTATTGACGGTGAAATCTGGGTTATTCCAAATCGGGGTGCGAATTGATGGTGCTATAGGTGAATCAGTGATGTGGTAGAATCTCCACCAGGCTGTCAGAGTAGCTGAAATTGTTGGGGCTTTGAAGGATGGATGTTTTTTGACCGACTGACTGCAGAAAGGGAGATCTGCGATTTTAATTTCTTTACAGATTGTTTGTTCTAGGTCTAACCAGGTGTTGTCTGAGGGGGTGGGGTGTAGCCATTTGTGGATGGAGTGGAACTGGTTGGCCAGGTCATAGTGCTGGAAGTGTGGGGCCTCTAGTCCTCCCATTGCTTTTGGTTTTTGGAGAGTGGTGAGTTTGATCCTTGGGGTCTTATCTTTCCAGTAGAATTTAGTGATTAATGAATCGAGAGACTTAAACCAGAGTGGGGTGGGCTGGGTTGGAATCATAGAGAATAGATAGTTTATTTTAGGCAGTATTGTCATTTTGATTACTGAGATTCTGCCCATGATGGATAATGGGAGGTTCTTCCAGTGTTGAAGGTCATCATCTATTGAAGTGAGTAGAGGGGAATAATTTAGGCTAAATAAGTCTGACAGCCTGGGGGAGACTTTTATCCCTAAGTAAGTGATATAGTTAGTGCAGAGTGGGATAGGTGAAGAGTTGGCTGTCACATCCCAGCTGTTGGGATGTAATGGGAGAACTGCAGATTTATTCCAATTGATTGAGTATTCAGAAATTTTAGAGAATGTGTCAATGAGTTTGATGGTTTCTTCTACTGATGTTGTGGGGTCTTGAAGATGTCAATTTATTTATACAGTACATCACTTTGATAAACAATGGCAGTTGACCAAAGTTTTCATGTGCAAAGCTGTTTTTCCTAGTGCCACAGTAAGAATGTAAGCATTACCTGCCGGCGGTGGTAGCGTAGCAGCTAAAGAGCTGGGCTAGCATGCAGTGGTAGCGTTGTGGTTAAGGAGCTGGGCTAGCATGCAGTGGTAGCGTTGCGGTTAAGGAGCTGGGCTAGCATGCAGTGGTAGCGTTGCGGTTAAGGACATAGACATAATATACATAGACGCCGCATTGGCTGCTGGAAACGAGAAATGCGGCCGCCATCTTGGACCGGTCATACTCCTCATTGCGTTGCAGCAGAAGACACAAGATGCCAGTACTGTGCAGCATGTTCCTGCTCAAATCGACGAACCATCGCAAACAGGGCTCGGGGGATTTACTTTTCTCAAGTAAGATTTAACATTACCGTACTAATGGTTGTATTTTGTGAATAGAATATTACCAGAGAGTTGAGAAGGAGCAAGGATCTTTGATATTACTGTATGAGAATCGTAGCCAGCTTGCTAGGCTGTTTACTCGGTGTTCACCTGGCTATGAACTGAGACTTAATAAGTCATATTCCATAACACTGACTTAGATTACAACTGACACAAAAAGGCTATTGTAGAAATAAATCATACTAGATTTGGCTGGCGAATTTTACACAAGGGCACAGACTGTAGCCTATATTATTGGGCAATCGCTAGCTGCTACTTGTAGCCTGCTGTTGGTAGCTTCACAATTTTCTGAATAAAGTAACTTTTCAATAGCTTAACTTCTTTATTTATCAAGTGGTTTAGCCACACAAGCTACACTTTTTCTTGTCATGTGTAATTGGCACAATTTAAAGTAGCTTCCTATGTAGAGAACTAGCCTACTGCTGTGTTTGTGTTAATAATACATTTGACTGGGTGGTAGTATTGTGTAGTGTTTTATTCATAGCAGAGTAACTGATAGTTTAGCTCACTACAATGTCTAAGTAACTTGCCCAACACTGTATTATCCACATGTCATTTACCCTAACAAGAATAAGATGCCTCTCAAATTCCTTTATTCATTTATTCATTTATTTATTTTATATCTCCCCAGAACAACTGCCTTGCTCAAGGAGACTGAATGAACTGAATAGTCTCCTCACATCCCTGGAACTGAGGAAGGTGCAGCTCTTCATTGCAGTATTGGAGGGCATCTGCTACACTGTGACTGAATATTTGATTTATGAGCTCCACCTTCATCACCTGCATTCACCACTCTGTGTCCCATTTTCCCATCGTCTGGTTGACTCAGTCCTCTTTTAGGGAGTTTACCCAGTTTCACTATGTACTGCTATCTTATTTGCCCACCTGCTGTCTGAAGCACTTTTTTCTTAGCCAAAGTGTACCCAAGCAATTTTAGCAAGGTGGGAACATACAAAATTACATGCACCAGTTATCGAAATCATAGAACCAACTGCATGACAGTAACCTCTGTCTCACTGAGCCTGTGAAGACACTCCCCGATTCTTTACTGATTGCAATGAACGGGGCTGATCTTAGCAGTTTCTAAAATGTTTCTTAATTCTTATTTATTTAATCTCTTCATTGGGGCTGAAAGCTTTCTGTGAACTGTAAATGACAGATGCTGTTGATGAACCCATTGACACTGTACAAGTGACAAGTCACCTTTTTGTCTTGAATTGATGAAGTTACACTTACTATGCCAAACCAATGTCTGTTTTTTAAGGATCAGAAACAAACCTACAAACTTGCACTTTACAATATTTATGGAACTTGTCTAACAAATGCTGTTGATATTGAACCCAGTTACTCCATTTCCTTTACTTATGCCACACCAATGTCTGTTCATCAAACTTTATTTTTGATGGCACTGAACTGAAAATGTTAATGGATTTTTTCTGTCAATTTAACCCATTAAAACTTGTATCAAACCAGTTTCTGTCTATGCTGTCAAACATGGATTAGTTATGTTCCCAGTGTTTATATTGATGTCATCACTTTATAATATATCATATATGAGAATATTCTATTACTATTAAGCCCACTATGAATATTAAAATACACACAACCATGTTTCCTGTATACAGCTTTTCTACTGGAAGGTTTACAACTTATTCTGTCAATTTACCCAAGTTTGTCACTAAACCACATAGGCCTACTTGGAATACCCCTCAGATGTCTGAATGGCACTGATCTCACTTAAATGTTTATAGAACCTTTCTGTGAATAATGCTGTTGATGGAACTTTTCTGTCAACTGTGAACTATATTTAACTCATTAAACTTGTATCAAACTAGTTTTGTCTATGCTGTCAAACATGGATTATGTTCCCAGTTTTGATATCGGACGTCAGGTCACTTTATATCATATATCAGAATATTCTATTACTGTTAAACCCACTATGAATACTAAAATACGCTAAATCATGTGTCATGTATCATAGCTACATGTATGACCTTTGCAGCTAAAAAAACCGAGTGAGAATCTGTTCGGTATTCAGTGAGATATGATTAATTAAGTGCGCTGACAGCTCATCTCACCGGCCAAACAGATTACACTGAGTGGAGTGGATGACCGGTCCAAGATGGCGGCTCCAAATCTCGTCAGCGTTAGTAAGGAGTAGCGGTCGATGCGGCGTCTATGTATATTATGTCTATGGTTAAGGAGCTGGGCTAGCATGCAGTGGTAGCGTTGCGGTTAAGGAGCTGGGCTAGCATGCAGTGGTAGCGTTGCGGTTAAGGAGCTGGGCTAACATGCAGTGGTAGCGTTGCGGTTAAGGAGCTTGGCTAGCATGCAGTGGTAGCGTTGCGGTTAAGGAGCTTGGCTAGCATGCAGTATCCTGAAAAGTTGTGGGTGCAATTCCTGGCTTCCAAAGTTGTGCCCTTGAGCAAGGCACTTAACCCTGAGTTGCTCTGGGGAGAGTAGCCCTTGTAATGTAATTGACAGAGACACTTTGGATGAAAGCGTCTGCTATATGAATAAATGTGAATGTCTTCAGTCACCGCCATCTTGCTAGGAGAAGTCAATACATGTTGATTACTGAATGCAGCACAAGCTACTGTCAATTGACACAAAAGTAGGAGACTTCGGTAATCAACTTGTACAGACTTTATTCTCACAAGATGGCAGCGACCAGAAACATTGTAAAGTACTACACTGACTGATGATCTTAATCTTGATCTGGATGATGATGATGATGATGACAAAGTTGAGGATGATCTTGATGATGATGATGGTGATGATGATGATGGTGATGATGATGACGATGATGATGATGACAGTGATGATGATGATGATGATGATGATGATGACAGTGATGATGATGATGGTGATGATGGTGATGGTAATGATGATGATCTTGATGACAGTGATGATGATCACAATGTTGATATAAGGATGATGATGGTGATGATGATGATGATTATGATGATAATGGTGATGATGACTATGTTGATAAGGATGTGGATGAAGATGATGATGTTGATGATGATGATGAAGATTATGACGTTGATGATGTTGATGATGGTGATGGCGGTCACAGGTGTTACGAGCCTTGGTCAAAATCTCCCTTTTACAATGATGACTAAAGAGCCTTGGTCAAAATCTCCCTTTTACAATGATGACTAAAGAGCCTTGGTCAAAATCTCCCTTTACAATGATGACTAAAGAGCCTTGGTCAAAATCTCCCTTTTACAATGATGACTAAAGAGCCTTGGTCAAAATCTCCCTTTTACAATGATGACTAAAGAGCCTTGGTCAAAATCACCTCTTTACAATGATGACTAAAGAGCCTTGGTCAAAATCTCCCTTTTACAATGATGACTAAAGAGCCTTGGTCAAAATCACCTCTTTTACAATGATGACTAAAGAGCCTTGGTCAAAATCACCTCTTTTACAATGATGACTAAAGAGCCTTGGTCAAAATCACCTCTTTTACAATGATGACTAAAGAGCCTTGGTCAAAATCTCCCTTTTACAATGATGACTAAAGAGCCTTGGTCAAAATCTCCCTTTTACAATGATGACTAAAGAGCCTTGGTCAAAATCTCCCTTTACAATGATGACTAAAGAGCCTTGGTCAAAATCTCCCTTTACAATGATGACTAAAGAGCAGCATTTCTTTGCACAGCAGGAGACGGAGTCAGTGAGTGATCCCAAAGCTCTGTTGCCATGGCCACTACTTACTGGCTCTATTACCCAGGGGTCATTCATCAGATTGTTTATTTGAATAAGACTGAGATATGGAGTATTGATACCTCAAGGAAAAGTATGAAGTGATAAAAAGTATAAAGTAAACTTTAAAAGCTGATTATATCCTGTGCAGCAGTTAGTACTTTTCTTTACATAATTTCAATAGGTTTGTTCACACTAATGGCTGCCATTAAACACAACTGCCCAACAGACACGCTTCCATGGGTTGTTTAAATAGGGCAGATGGCCAAATAGACATGAATGCTATCTCAGTCTCTCCGCAGTGTTGGTGTCCAAGGTGTGAGACCCACGCAGGAAGCCATGTTACGCCGAGATAACGGCCCTGCAGGATGACATGTGTGTGGAGCTTACAGCCAGCAGGAACACAATGGCACAGCCCTGATGCATTAAGCCCTGTAGTTAATTAAGCCCTGTAGTTAATTAAGCCCTGTAGTTAATTAAGCCCTGATGCATTAAGCCCTGTAGTTAATTAAGCCCTGTAGTTAATTAAGCCCTGTAGTTAATTAAGCCCTGATGCATTAAGCCCCTGTAGTTGAATTAAGCCCTGTAGTTAATTAAGCCCTGTAGTTAATTAAGCCCTGATGCATTAAGCCCTGTAGTTAATTAAGCCCTGTAGTTAATTAAGCCCTGTAGTTAATTAAGCCCTGATGCATTAAGCCCTGTAGTTAATTAAGCCCTGTAGTTAATTAAGCCCTGATGCATTAAGCCCTGTAGTTAATTAAGCCCTGTAGTTAATTAAGCCCTGTAGTTAATTAAGCCCTGATGCATTAAGCCCTGTAGTTAATTAAGCCCTGTAGTTAATTAAGCCCTGTAGTTAATTAAGCCCTGATGCATTAAGCCCTGTAGTTAATTAAGCCCTGATGCATTAAGCCCTGTAGTTAATTAAGCCCTGTAGTTAATTAAGCCCTGTAGTTAATTAAGCCCTGATGCATTAAGCCCTGTAGTTAATTAAGCCCTGTAGTTAATTAAGCCCTGTAGTTAATTAAGCCCTGATGCATTAAGCTCTGTAGTTAATTAAGCCCTGTAGTTAATTAAGCCCTGTAGTTAATTAAGCCCTGTAGTTAATTAAGCCCTGTAGTTAATTAAGCTGTAAATAGTGGCTCTTGTATTGTTGTATTGTTGTTGTTTCAGTAATGTGAAACTCCATGATAGAGATCACTGTCTTATTTTTTAGGTGTTTTTATCCTCTTAACAAGTGAAATCATTCCTGACTCCTCAAGGAAGAGGTCATTTGGGGCAGCTGTGGCCTACTGGTTAGCGCTTCGGACTTGTTACCGGAGGGTTGCCGGTTCGAACCCCGACCAGTAGGCACGGCTGAAGTGCCCTTGAGTAAGCCACCTAACCCCTCACCTAGCGCCACTGTTGTTGCAGGCAGCTTACTGCGCCAGGTTTAGTGTGTGCTTCACCTCACTGTGTGTTGGGTGTGTTTCACTAATTCACGGATTGGGATAAATGCAGAGACCAAATTTCCCTCACAGGATCAAAAGAGTATATGTACTTATACTTATATATATATATACTTATTTGGAGTACATGCTAACATGTTGCATTGGAGGATACGCCAACATGTTGAACATGTTCAATATGTTAGCTTATCATGTTAGCATATCCTCCAATTTAACATGTTAGATTAACAGGCTATCAGGACCAGAACCGGACCAGATCAGGGCTAGAACGAGGCCAGAACCGGACTAGATCAGGGCTAGAACAAGGCCAGAACCGGACCAGATCAGGACCAGAACAAGGCCACATAAGATGCCATCAGGAATGGCTCCAAAACACACAAACACATTTTTTGACTTTACACAAACATACTCAATATGTTTGCCATCAGAAAAGCACTGATGTGGACAAACAGATTATAGCATCCACATGATGCCCCCAGGGATTGGACAAACAGAACTACGCAATATCTGCACTTGCCCAGAGATTGGACAACAGAACTACAACAGAACTACGCAATATCTGTACTTGCCCAGGGATTGGACAACAGAACTACGCAATATCTGTACTTGTCAATTTGTGGTTTTCGTTTTTGTCATTTTTAACGTGTGTTTTCAAATTGTTATTCACAGCCTTCCATTTCAAACAAAATTATCAAGCAGTAATCAATTCAGTGTTGCGATGTTACGAAATTAAAACGCCTATGCTCACATGTCCTGGGTGCAAGCCGGTCATGGGCAACTGGTACTTGGTACATGGTAATATTATAAACCTAAATGCCACATTTAGAACCATTTGAATCCTCATAGCAACAACTAAGAAGCACTAACCCCATTATAAGTGAATAGCTTTCTAAATGCACATAGAGGCGAGTACAGGGATGCGGCACAGGCTCTCTGCTCATTCCGTAGTTGGGACGAGACAAGTGCTTACAAAATATGTGCCGTCTCCAGGGGGTGGTATGAGCTGCCTGCCAAGGCATTTTTGTCTGTTCCCATGACGACCTGCATTATGACAGGGAATCTAACCCTGTGTGATAGAGACGTGTAGTTGGGTTTCTTTTGAGAGCTATGTTTTTAATAACAGTCCTCCCGGTGACCGTCAAAAGTAAGTATAGTGGAAGTATACACAAAATCATGGCAAAACCTTTGGGGCGACATTAATTGATGTCAGCAGGCATTTATCTCAAAGGTTTTAGTGTGGGCTGTGGACAGACTACAGGGGCGTCCGTTCGTGTCCTTCAGAGACACTCAGTGTGCCTTGTGTGGTGTCTGGGCTTGGCCTAAACAAAACTGCGTTTCACTCTGAGATGCTCTCATCAACTCCATCTTCCTCTAGGCACTGCTCGTGTCCTGACAGAGAGGCCTTTACCTTCAGTTGCATTTGAGATGTCTATAGTTAGAACTTCCTTACATTTGCTCATTTACAGGATGTCTTAGCCATACATCTATCAATACTTACATATATGCATCCATTATGTATGTTTTAGCCATCACAATATATGCATCCATTATGTATGTTTTAGCCATCACAATATATGCATCCATTATGTATGTTGTGTATGTCTGCTCATTTAGAGGATGCTTTAGTCATACATACAATCAATACTTAAATATATGCATCCATTATGTATGTCTTGCATGTCTACTGTATGTTGACATCTAAGTATTAATGGCACACTATGCAGGTTTTTTAGCCTAATTTTCAAGTTTTTTCACTTAATTTACCTTCATTTAACAGCTTCAGAGTCATTGGAATGGTTATATGACTTTTTTCGGGTTGAATGGTGGCCGTCTCGCTTCCCCCTAGGGCCTGTGAGTGGAAAAAACACCCTTGCAACTGTGGGCCAGCGGGCCGACGGCCTCAGTGTCAGGAAGTATAACGAGTGTAACAAATTGCTTTACTGCATTCAAATACACAAACACGCCAGGCACCGGCTAGAAAAAGGTAGCGATGGAGTTTCTCAGACATTCAGCATGACAGAGCAAGCGAAAAATAAGCAAAAAACGAAAAAAAAAACAGTAAGGAAATTGCCAATACTGCATAGCTTACCTTTAAATCTATTGCAATTGCTGCAGCTTGCCCCATCTACTAGGTGATCTGTTGTTACATTAAAAACTCACTCCGCAGTTTTAAGAGCATAAACTCACTCCGCAGTTTTAAGAGCAGAAACTCACTCTGCAGTTTTAAGAGCAGAAACTCACTCCTCAGTTTTAAGAGCAGATGGATGGAGTCTGTTGTGTTATTATTAACACTTAAGCCATATTTCTGTTCTGTTATTATTAACACTAAAGCCATATTTCTGTTCTGTTATTATTAACACTAAATCCATATTTCAAGCACAGGAAAGTGAGAGGAATTTCGCAGGTGCTTTTACCCAAATTGACGCCAAAGGGTTCACAATGGTTGATAATGGCTGTGGACAGAGCGTTCCTGTGTTGATTTGTCTCTTGGCTAGTATGCTAATATATTCCCTTGGAAAAACTCACTGACCTTGAATTTTTACATTGCATCAGATTTTTAGGCACTGGAAAGGCATTGTTTTTGCAAGTGAAATACTTGTTTAACCTAAATGTCAAAATGTAATAAGTTTTGAAAATACTGTACACAGGTCAAGTGTACATGATGTGCCTGATTGTTTAACACTCTGTTAAGTGTTTAACTCTGTAAAGCGCCATGAGACATGTGTAATGTTTTGGCGCTCTATAAGTGATATTAAATTGAAAATTGAAATTGATGTGGGTGTTATACAAACAAGTACAAAAAACAAGTCTGAGGAAGGGTCGTAAGGGCTTGAAACGTTACCAATAAAAAATACTTAAATGGGAGCTCTCCAGTATGTGGATCTTCACTTTGTCTTCATACAAACAAAACTAACACTTAATCTTTTCACAAACACTTAACATTTTACCAAGATCAGGATGTTAGCCGTGCTGTGTCTAGAATTGGCACTGGTGTGATAGGAGACAGCGGAGTTATGGGGAAATTCAGCTGTGGGAGTCAGCTGGTTTAAGAGCTAATTTCAGTGACACAGCCACAGTTCACTACCCTTGAAAGGGCTTCATTGCCAAACTACATGTACAAGTTTTAGCCCAGTCCCAGTCCCTGTTATAAAGGGAGAGTGGGTTAGCAGGAGCAGCCGTTCCGACTAGCAGGAGGAGCCATTTGTTCTGCTGCTGATTGCGGAGGCTTTGCACCTGATCATTAACACGTCTGTTAGTGGCACAGCCTGTGATCCCAGTTTTAATTACTGGCATTATCGCTCCCCAACAAAACAGCTAAAAATGGCTGACCATCTGCTCCCTCGTCATCAGCGCAGAGCGTCGGTCTGCACACGGTGACAATACACACTCAGGTGTGATGCTACTGGCTATTCCTCAAAGGGACTATTCAGATGCTACCTGCTCGCCGGCTGATTTATGTGACAGAAATTAAATGTAAACAGCAATCAAGCCATTCGGACTAGACATCAGTGTTTGGAGACTAAATGGACCCTCTCACTGACCCTGCCTCTGACCCCTCCTGCCTCTGTGTGTGTTTGCCAGGCGGCGGCGTTGGTTGTGGGATGCGAGCGCAGTGGGGTGCGCGCGGGACTGAGGGAGGATGGTGAAGCACCAGCCCTTACAGGTCTACGAGAGGCAGCTGTGCTTGTCCTGCGTCACTGGGATCTACGGGTGCCGCTGGAAACGCTACCAGCGATCCCAGGATGACACCTCCAAGGTACGGTACACACCTTCATACACACCTTCATCAACTCAAACACACCCACATCCACTCATCCACTAATGGTTAGCTAACAGTGGAGATGCTGGTGTGGGTTGGTTGATTGGAGGTTGGTATTTGCATTGTTTGTTTGTTTTTGACAAGAAATATGTATGTTTTGTGTACAGTGATTAGTGGGTGACATCAACATCGTAGATGATCTCAGTAACCTGCCAGACACAACATGAATGATTAAACAATAGATAACTTCTTTTTTTCGGGGCAGCCGTGGCCTACTGGTTAGTGCTTCGGACTTGTAACCGGAGGGTTGCTGGTTTGAACCCCGACCAGTAGGCACGGCTGAAGTGCCCTTGAGCAAGGCACCTAACCCCTCACTGCTCCCCGAGCGCCGCTGTTGTTGCTGGCAGCTCACTGCACTGGGATTAGTGTGTGCTTCACCTCACTGTGTGCTGAGTGTGTTTCACTAAATGCAGAGACCAAATTTCCCTCACAGGATCAAAAGAGTATATATACTTATATATACTTACTTATACTTCTGGATATCTTCTGGATATCTTCTATATGGTTTTTGAAGGAATTGTTGCTGAAATGGGGAAGGCCTTCAGTTGTCTGTTTGTGGACATATTTGAAAGCTTTGTAATTCTTGTGTAGTTCTCATCAAGTCCAGGCGCTGCATAGAGACTAAGCTGCATTAAGCATGGCGATCATATCTGCTTGCCCACTGCATAGAGACTAAGCATGGCGATCATATCTGCTTTCCCACTGCATAGAGACTAAGCATGGCTATCATATCTGCATAGAGACTAAGCATGGCGATCATATCTGGTTGCCCACTGCATAGAGACTAAGCATGGCTATCATATCTGCATAGAGACTAAGCATGGCGATCATATCTGGTTGCCCACTGCATAGAGACTAAGCATGGCGATCATATCTGCATAGAGACTAAGCATGGCGATCATATCTGCTTGCCCACTGCATAGAGACTAAGCATGGCTATCATATCTGCATAGAGACTAAGCATGGCGATCATATCTGGTTGCCCAAATGGTCTCAACCCCAGGCAGGAAATCAAAGCTAATGCTCTTTTCCTGAAATCCTGTATTGATAAGTAGGTGTTGTGCTCAGAGGCAGTAAGAACATCCTTACCTGCCCTTTACCGCAGGGACGCACTGAAAAGATTTAAGAAGAGTTGTTCACAGCTAGCCAAGGCCACAGCTCATTACTATTACAGAGAAACAAATTCAAGTTGAAATTCAAGTAGTTAATTGTCATGTACTCATAAAAGGAATTATAAGTATTGAAATTTTTGTGCTCAAGAGCCAGCTCAACTTTAAAGAATAAATTAAACACTGAACAGAGAGAGAGAAAGAGAGAGAGAGAGAGAGAGAGAGAGAGAAAGAGTGAGAGAGAGAAAGAGAGAGAGATATATCTTCTTAAATACCATTTCAGTACAGTAGAGGCATCAGAACTATAAAAACCTTAGTGATGATAATTTCATAAACTCGCAGAGCCGGCGGTGTTGAGTCTAAACTTGTGAATTCCTATAACTTGGAATAATATTTCCACATTTAAAGCAACACTATGCAACAGATTAATTTCACCATGATGGCATATTGTCACACACACACACACACACACACACACATAGGAGAAATCTGTCCTTTGCATTTGTCCTATGCCAGAGGTCATTTGACCGGTCCCAGAAGTCATCTGACCTGTGCCAGAGTTCAACTACTATTCTAGGAACAGTGAGCACACTACATGGGACCAGCACACTCACTGGGACCAGTATAGCACACTCACTGGGACCAGCACACTTACTGGGACCAGTATAGCACACTACCTGGGACCAGTATAGCACACTACCTGGGACCAGGACCACTGGGACCATAGCACACTCACTACCTGGGACCAGTATAGCACACTACCTGGGACCAGTATAGCACACTCACTGGGACCAGCACGGCACACTCACTGGGACCAGCACACTACCTGGGACCAGTATAGCACACTGGGACCAGTATAGCACACTCACTGGGACCAGCACACTAACTGGGACCAGTATAGCATACTCACTGGGACCAGCACACTAACTGGGACCAGTATAGCACACTCACTGGGACCAGTATAGCACACTGGGACCAGCACAGCACACTCACTGGGACCAGTAGAAACAGGGAACTGGGAGCAGCAGTACTAGCTAGGGTTAGGTAGCTGCTCTAGTCCCACACACGGGGGGCAGTTAAGAGTTAGGTACCTGCCTGCCCACCCCCCCCTTCCGGTCGTTGACGTTGACCTTGTCTGACCTTTGAGCCCCTCCTGCCATCATGGACAATGCTGTGATATGTTCCAGGCTTCAGGGCGTCTCCTGAAACGAAGGCCGTCACAGGCTAGCATGTTAGCAAGCTATTATCAGCGCAAACAGGGCTGGTGTTGTTGTCAAGGCCTTTACATCTTTTGGGTAGTTAGCTTGGTCATTTTACATGTCTTTTGGGTAGTAAACTTGGTAGTTTAGGCTTTTACATGTCTTTTGGGTTGTTAACTTTGTAATTTTAGGTAGTTAATTTTTGACCAAAACAGTTAAACCCTGTCAGTGCAACATTTAAGGGAAACCAACAGTAAATCGTTTGATCAGTGTGTCATTGGTCAGTTGTGCCGTCCAGCGGCAGTGTGTGAGTTTTATATTACCATCAGTTAGCCATGTTTGCACAGTGTGTGTGTTTGCAGTAATACTTAAAGGCATTAACTCTGATCCGTATTACCTAGATATTTATAAACACACTGGGCCCTCTTGCTCTGAATAAATATTCTTCCCCGCCACAACTGATTCTGTCAGTAATCCAGGTCTTTTACTCCTTCACTCCAGCACATGGCCCTTTAATAGGCCAGCTGCCCAGGGAGAAGTGCTCCCTATCATCTCCAAGGAAAAGTGCTCCCTATCATCTCCAAAGGCCTTACGGAAAACATAACAGAACATAAACATAGACATGTTACGCGAAACATAAACAGAACCCTGACAGTGTTTACATCAGAACCCGAGATGCAGATGGCGGCGCGTACACACGCAGCGACCTCTCTCTGTCCCAACCGTACGGTGTTTTGTTCGTTTAAAAAGTGTTTGTCCGAAAGTTTTACGTGTTCGTCTTGTCTTACTACGTCGTACTACAAGTACAGCAGGCAGTTTTTAATTGACATCTGCAAAAGCAAGTTTTGCAGCGTTCTGGACTTTGCAACAGAGACGCTAAAGGAACTTCGGACTACTCCGCCTGCAACAACACCGGACTTCGCCTGCTACTCCTCCCCGAAAGAAAGCGCCGGAAGCGGTGTGCGAGGAAGCAGAAGAGGGGCAAGCGCGGAGGCGTCCGGGCCAGGCTAGCGGCCAGCCCAACTCGCCCAGCCATACCATCCATTCTCCTGGCAAATGTACGATCACTGGACAACAAAATGGATCACATACGACTGCTGAGATCAACGAACCGGACAGTAAGTAACTGCTGTGTGCTCGTCTTCACTGAGACTTGGTTAAATGACAACATTCGGACTCTGCTGTACAACTGGAGCAGCTAGCATGCTATCGAGCAGACAGGGCCATTGTAAAGGGAGGTAAATCACGAGGAGGAGGAATCTGTGTTTACATCCGTGACGAATGGTGCGGGACACTGTAGTAGTATGCAAACACTGCTCACCACTGGCAGAGTTTATGATCATAAAGTGCCGTCCTTTTTACCTGCCAAGGGAAATTACTGCGATTCTGCTAGTCGCAGTATACATCCCGCCTACCAACAACAACAGCGATAAGAACGCGGCTCTTAGTGAACTGTACCAGGCTGTCAGTGAACAACAGACGGCACACCCAGACGGTTTCACCATCTTCACTGGAGATTTTAACCATGCTGATCTAAAACTGTACTTCCAAAGCTACACCAGCATGTTGATTTTCCAACAAAGAGGAGATAACATCCTGGACCTGGTCTACACTACACACAAAGGAGCATACAAAGCCACCCCCTCCCCACATTGGACTTTTCAGACCATATCACTGTTATGCTAATGCCCTGATACAGACAAAGGGTAAAAGCGAACAAACCGGTTCGTAAGCAGGTAAAAGTGTGGCCTGAGGGAGCCTCCGATGCTCTTCAAGACTGCTTTGACACAACAGACTGGGAAATGTTTAAGCAGGCAGCCACTTACAACAACCGGACAGACATAGAGGAGTATACAGACACTGTAACCTCTTACATCACCAAGTGCATCGATGATGTGACCCACACAAAAGACATCATCACTTTCGGGCTAACTGGAAGCCATGGCTGACAGGGGATGTCCTCAGGCTGCTGAGGGCCAGAGACAAAGCCTACAGAGCTGGGGATGAAGCTGGCATGAAAACAGCGAGAGCCAACCTGTCCCGTGGCAAAAAAAAAAAAAAAAAAAGGAATACACTCACAAGATAACCACCCACTTCAAAAGACAGCAGGAACTCACAAAGCCTATGGCAGGGCATTCAGGCCCTCCCGGCCTACAAGCCCGCGCCACAGAGCTGTGAGAGCAACATCCCTCTGCTCAACAACCTGAACCGCTTCTTTGCTCGCTTTGAAGCACAAAACAGCACCTGCCCACAGAAGACCCACCCCCCTCTACATGAGCAGCCCCTGTGCCTCTCTGCCGACAGCGTGAAGAGGACACTTGCTGCTATCAACACCAGAAGGCAACAGGTCCAGACAACATCCCAGGTCGTGGCGCTGAAGGACTGCGCGGGGGAGCTTAAGGATGTCTTCACAGACATCTTTAACACTTCCCTGAAGCAAGCCATCGTCCCATCATGTTTCAAAGCTGCCACCATCATACCTGTGCGAAGAAAACTGCTCCATCCTGCTTCAATGACTACCGCCCTGTGGCACTGACACCCATCATCATGAAGTGCTTTGAGCGGCTTGTCATGTCACATATCAAAGCCATTCTCCCCCCCACCCTGGACCCCTTCCAGTTTGCATACCGAGCCAAGCGGTCTACAGAGGATGCAATCTGCTCTGCCCTCCACCCAGCCCTCACCCACCTGGAAAAAAGAGACTCATATGTGAGATTGCTTTTTATAGACTTCAGTTCTGCATTCAACACCATAATACCACAACAACTCATCTGCAAACTTGACAAACTGGGACTCAGTACCTACCTCTGCAACTGGCTACTGGACTTCCTCTGTCAGAGGCCCCAAGTAGTAATGCGATGTTGGCAACAATACCTCAAGCAGCATCACACTGAGCACAGGGGCCCCCAATTTCGTGCTCAGTCCAGTCTGCTGCTCTTCACCCTGCTGACGCGATGACTGCTGCAACCTACAGCAACAATCACATAGTGAAATTTGCTGGCGACACAACTCTGG
This sequence comes from Alosa alosa, assembly GCF_017589495.1. Lineage (NCBI taxonomy): Eukaryota > Metazoa > Chordata > Actinopteri > Clupeiformes > Clupeidae > Alosa > Alosa alosa. The sequence goes on from NC_063190.1 coordinate 37,869,042, forward strand.
TGGGTCTCATCACCAAGGGCGACGAGACTCAATACAGGTTGGAGGTCGACCATCTGACCACGTGGTGCAGGGAAAACAACCTCCTGCTGAACGTCAGCAAGACCAAAGAGATTGTTGTTGACTTCCGGAGAGGTCACACCCAACACCTGCCACTGACCATCGACGGTGCTGTGGTGGAGAGAGCGAGCAGCACCAAATTCCTGGGGGTGCACATCAGCGAAGACCTCTCCTGGACCACCAACACTGCATCACTGGCGAAGAGAGCTCAGCGCCGCCTGTACTTCCTGCGGAAACTCAGGCGAGCAAGTGCTCCACCAGCCATCATGACCACATTCTACCGAGGCACCATTGAGAGCATCCTCTCCAGCTGTATCGCTGTGTGGGGCGGAAGCTGCACTGAATACAACAGGAAAGCCCTGCAGCGCATAGTGAACACAGCTGGAAGGATCATTGGTGCTTCACTCCCCTCCCTGAAGGACATTTACACCACCCACCTCACCCCAAAGGCGACCAAAATTGTGAGTGATGCAAGTCACCCCGCTCACAATCTGTTTGATCTACTGCCCTCTGGGAAGAGGTACAGAAGCCTCCGCGCCTCCCGCACTACCAGACTCACCAACAGCTTCATACACCAAGCTGTAAGGATGCTGAACTCTCTCCCTCCTCTCCCCCTCCACCCTCAGCTACATAACATCCTGGACATTGGACCCACAATGGCCGCCTGCACTACTCCACTTGCACACTTGAACACTTGCACACTTGTACACTTTACAACTTGGTGTTGTTGTCCTGAAAACACAACACTTCTGCTGCTCTTACATAACTTGCACCACTATGCCACTTTCTTCATTACTCAGGTCAAACAGAACTACCCAAGCCTCTTATTGGCCTGACTTTGCACTAGTTTTTTTTATTGACTGTCTATGCACAATTTCAACAAAAATTTTGCTGCTCTTATTTTTTCATTATTATATGTGCCCTCTTATTTACTTATTTACTTACTTTTTTGTTTACTTGAATGTTATGTTTGTCTGTGGACTTAAAATTGGTAAAATATGTCTTGTCTTCACCGTGGGATAGTGAGAAACGTAATTTCGATCTCTTTGTATGTCTGGAACATGTGAAGAAATTGACAATAAAGCTGACTTTGACTTTGACTTTGACTTTGAGAACCCTGACAATATTTACATCACCGTCTCTCCCACTTATGCGAAACATAAACAGAACCCTGACAATGTTTACATCAGGGGGGTATTCCAAGTATGTGGTTTAGTTACAAACCTGGGTATATTAACTCAGAGTAAGTGGTAAACCTTCTACAAGAGCCCTATGGTATTTTTGTGTTAGGAGAATGAAGCCATACAGTTCTTCTATTAGGAGGTCTACCACTTACTCTGAGTTAACTTACCCAGGTTTGTCACTAAACCACGTACTTGGAATACCCCCCTGAACCCTGACGATGTTTACATCAGCGTCTCTCCCACTTGATTCTCATGTGACTGTCCCTGCCTACTCTCTCCTGGTGCCCAAGGCGACCTGGGAGCCAGTTAAATATGATCCCGCTTATGGTGGTCAGTCCAGGGTGAAGCACACACACACACACACACACACACACACACACACACACACACACACACTTCCTCGCACAACATCACAGTCCCCTCTTTACTCCCTCCCACTGACTCGTCATTACACATACGGCATATATATTTATCATCACACATACATCATATATATTATATTTATCATTACACGTACAGCACATATATTATATTTATCATTACACGTACAGCACATATATTTATCATTACACCTACAGCATATATATATTTTATTTATCATTACACATACAGCATTTATCATTACACGACACGTACATCATATATATTTATCATTACACGTACAGCATATATATTTATCATTACACAACACGCACAGCATATACATTTATCATTATTCCACTGCTTGGTTGAATTTCCCATTGTCCTACGTAATTTAGAACGACCATTAACCGTATGTTATTTGCACACCTATGAAGTAGATCCATTTTTTGGCCATTATCACACTTGTATATTAATTCGCCGAACTTCGTTGTGAAGTTTAAATGAACTGTCACGTTGCATCCGGAGCTGTAAAATGCAGACGTTCAGAACATGGCAACATTGTAGCATATGACGGAGGTGGCTTTTAGCTAGATGGATGACAGCAGGCTAAGTAAAATAGCGATGTTTCAAAGCTAAAGTTCATCAGAATCTTGGGATATGCCCGCTTGACAACGGGAGAGATAGAACTAACGACTGGCCTTTGGCCGTAGCAACCATCCATTTAGAACTAGTAACGGCAGTTTGTCCTGCAAGTTGAGAAATTATTTGCGCTTCGCGTCAGGGCCGTTTTACAACCTCGACCGTGCATTAACTTCTGTGAACAGACCACCATGTCGTCCATTATCCCTTACTTACACGTGCAGCATATATATTTATCATTACACGACACGTACAGAATATTTATCATTACACGACACGTACAGCATATATATTTATCACGTACAGCATATATATTAATCACGTGCAGCATACTGTATATATTTACATAGAGCAGGTCCTCCTATACATATCCTGTACCAAAGGGAGCATGTTATTTAATTCTGAATCTCACTGAGGGGTATATGTCTGAAATCAGTCCTTCCGACAACAGTTGAATGCGACTGGTATAAAATTATAAATCTTCTCTCAACATGAAGTCTTTATGAATCTCCAAATAGAATTCATTAAAGTTTGATATTTCATCTTTGCCGGTGAAAAATGTATTGGGTTTTATTTTTAAACCATAATCAGCAGTGATGTCTTTACGCTCCTGTTAGCCTCACTTGTCTATGAATAGAGTGGAACTAGTTAAAAAGACGCTGTGGAGGGTTATCAGTAATGTTGTCAGTGGACACCCCCCACAGCCTGTTCCCGGCCAGCTCGCCAAGGTGTCATCCCTAAGCACTGAGCCACACATGGCAAGGCCTGCCACGTGTGTCTGTATGCTGGAAAGTGAGAGAAGGAAGGGAGCAGAAGGACAGGAGGGGAGGGGAGGGAGCCTATGAAGGCAAAGCAGCAGTGAAGGTTTTTGGATTTGGACTTGTGTTTGCTTCTTAGTGGATTTTGCGGAGACCTATAGATATACAAGATAAGAAAGATATTCATGAAATAAGTAATTTAATAGATTAATCTCCACTGGTTCAACAGTTTCACTTGCTCATTGCGCACACACATTGAATGAACACTCACACCACTACCCCCTAATGCTATGCCTCTTTATTTGATAACACCCAATTAAGAAATATTTCCTATTCTGGAAAACGTTAAGTTTCTTCTTCTTTCGGTCTGCGGTCTTCAATTATACCATTCGATTGTGCCACAAATTATCCGCGGACCAGCAATCTCCTCGTTGAGGAGGCCCTAACCCTGCAGATTATAGACAGAGAAAGCATGCTCTGGAAACAGAACACAGTTGCATGTCCATATAGCCATGGGTCTGTCTACACGGAAAATAACAAGTCTTGTGGCCGCACCCCTGCACCTCCACTTCCGTCACTGATTCCTCTACCTGATACGTCTCATTTATCATGTCTGCCTCTCGGTTTCGCAGCTTTACGTGACATCAGCCCCCCTATAAAGGAAGTAGGTATACAAAATGTGTTAATTGCGTTAATATTTTTTAAAGCGTTATGTATTTCAAAATCAATCGCGGAGATTAACGTGTTAATTTTGACAGCACTAAAAATAATAGTATCAAATATAGTTGAAAACCCTACATAAACATACTAATCTTGGTTCTTGAATTTCCCCTGGGGATCAATAAAGGATCTATCTATCTATCTATCTAATCATAGTAATAATAACAACAATATCAATAACAACAACAACATCAAATATCAGCAATAAAAATAATGAGTTTTCATATTATTAAAATACAGACAGAACATAAAAATATACACTGCAGCCTATAGTAGGCCTATGTGCTTGACCTGTTGTTGTTCTTGCAGTGGGAATGCACGTGGTTCTTCATCCTGTGCTGTTCTTTCTTCCTGCTGCTGTTTTGGTCCTACTTCTGGTGGGAGGCCCACAACGACTACAACGAGTTTAACTGGTAAGATACACAACTACTGCTACAACAAGTTTAACTGGCAAGATACACAATGACCACAACGAGTTTAACTGGCAAGATACACCACTACTGCTACAACGAGTTTAACTGGCAAGATACACAACAACTGCTACAACGAGTTTAACTGGTGAGATACACAACGACTATAACGAGTTTAACTGGTCAGATACAGAATGACTACAACGAGTTTAACTGGTAAGATACACAACGACTACAACGAGTTTAACTGGTCAGATACACAACGACTACGACGAGTTTAACTGGTCAGATACAGAATGACTACAACGAGTTTAACTGGTCAGATACACAATGACTACAATGAGTTTAACTACAACAACTACTGTGAGTTTAACTGGTAAGATACACAGTGACTACATGAGTTTAACTGGTAAGATAATGGGCTGTATTTTGGGTACCAGCGCATGGCGTAAAGTTCGTAATTCAGCCGCGCAAAGTTGAATTCGGTATTTTGCACGTTTATATTTCAAGCATTGCGCCCAGGGGTGTGGCAATAGGGAGGGGCCTGGCGCGTTGTCCAAAAATCGCTATCATACACCACCTAAACCTGGTCAGAAGTCAATGGCGAGTTGTTCATATGCTATTTTAAGAGCGCATGTCAACAGTCATATTGGCAGGTGCACGCACCATCCTTCTATCATTCATGAACGCACACCAGCGCATCGTCCATGCAAAGCATTACAAATTGCATGATTACAATGGGAAACATAATTAGAATAAAGATATTACTTAAATACTGTACATCTCATGATGAGTAGTTATTCACCATCATTTTGCAAATTGGTAATGACGTTTAAAAGTGATTAGGGGAGAGGCGAGAGACACGTATGGAGCACAGCTGAAGACGCACTGTCACGAGATACAAACAACTCCTATGCAGGATAAATGTTGTTTTATTCAGTCATTTGAGCAACATTAGGGTTAAGTGTTGCTTTTTCCAGCCTATGTTTTCGGTGGTAACCCATTGTCAGTCAATAGTGAAAGTAACTGCATATAACTGTCTTGTCGTTGACTGACTCTTTGGTGAAGTTAGTTTCACTTTGCCAATGAGTTCAAATAATAGACGAGTGCAAATGCGTGAAGGCTATGCTAGGTTTTAGTAAAGCATGGTTTAAGAATGACTATTCCATACGGTCTCATAAAGCAGCCTCCTTCAAATGCCGTTGAATGCCAAAATACCGATGCATTTATTTGACATATCGCGCTTTGCGCCGTTAAAGGGAATGACAGATGTCATTCTCATTGGTTTAAAATTATGTTACACCCCAAACACATCCATATGACTGATTAAAAAACCTAGGAACACCTTGTTGCGCCATGCGCTCCACGTTTGATAACGAAACCCCTCCCAATGTGAACTGGACATCCTACTAAATTTGAATAGACTATTGACGAGTGACGATGCACTTTAGAATGTCATGATAGGGCCCGAAGTCTTCCTGCGCACCATCTGACCATTCAGATCCCCTACAATGGGTTTACTGCCGTCTATGCATCCATCCATCTCTCTTTATTCATGCTACATCAATATGTCATATACATTGAAGACTTGGGGCATTTCAGATTGCTAAAAGAGAGCCCCTAAACTTTCTCAACATTTGGCATCATTATTGTGTTGTTATGTAGCAGTGCACATATGACTAAATCTGACCTTTTGGGTAACACTAGCACAGACCCATCTAATCAACAATCATGTGTGCATCCATCCATGCATCCCTCATCCATCCATCCATGCATCCCTCATCCAACCATCCTTCCCTCATCCATCCATCCCTCATCCATCCATCCATCCATCCATCCATCCATCCATCCATCCCTCATCCATCCATCCATCCTCCTATCCATCCATCCATCTCTCTCCCCTCCATCCACATGTACATATAGTGTATATCCAAAACGAGGCATGTGGTTTTGTGACGAGCCTTCCCTAAGCCCTGTATGTTGGTGTGAATAGGTGAGTAAGCTGGTCCATGTGTTCTCTGTTGTGCTCCTACAGGTTGCTGTACAATCGCTCAGGAGAGTGGAGCGATGGCACTGTGCCCATTCTCACCACCACAGTCGTGGGGTTCACTTACACCACAATCCTAATGGTGAGCAAGTACACTTATTCAATACACTTTCATTACACTTATTCAATACACTTTTATTCAGGCCCGGAGTGGGTAATCGGGAGAATCAGGAGAATTCCCGGTGGGCCGCTTCACTTTTGGGCCGGTCGAGGGGAAAATATTGACATTTGCCACGTTAATTTATCTTCTCCTAAAGTTGGCTACACACGTTCCGCATTCTATGCCTAACACCGCAGCCTCTGCATGGGTTGTTCTTCCCTCCCAAGAAGAGTTGGTTGGGTCCACATAGCCCGTCTTTTCTAAAAAGTTTTCTCAGATAGGCTACCATAGGCAGGCCGGCCGTATAGTGATAAGCGTCAGGGAGGACGGAAGTGCCAAGTTCCCAGATTTATTTTTTGAAGAGGACAGACATAAGTGGTTTTACGTCCCAGTTAACCCTCCCGGCTCATCAAACCCCCGTAAACATGTGTGTGGAGGGAAACGGGAGCAACACTAAGTGTTGGTGTGTGTGTTGTGTGCGTGAGTGTATGTAAACAAACCAAAACCAAAAGAAACGGCACCAGACAGATTCCCCAGGTAGATGGAGCTTACCTCGTCTCACGGGGACTGTTCTCAGGACAGCTGCCTTCTCTTTGTCCTCCTTCCGAGGATGTGCAGTTTTAGTTTGTTTAAAACGCAGTGTATTCCCCAGGTATTTCCATGTACAAGTGTGCTGGCGCATGAACCCGCCGGTGGATACTAGGCAACCCCATTAACGCATCGAAAACAAAACTATATGGCTAGCCAAAAACAACTAAAACCCGTCAGCTCATTCAAAGGGACACCTCCAATCCTGGAGAAATTTGGTAGGCCTCCGCTGATCACACCAGGCCAAAATACTAAAAGAACCAACATCCACCACCGCCTTCAGAGTCAACACAACTCCTCCATTAAAAAACACCATGTTCCCAAACCCCAACCAGCACAGGTGCCCCCCTCATCGCAGAGTCAATTAAGGGTGTAGCCCCCACCCCCTGAGGGACCGCCAGCCACATCGAAGTTGTTGTTGTGTAGCAGGTGCCATTAAAAAATAAACAAAACAATTAGTATCAGTGTGTACCTGGGTGTAGCTTATGTATTTTCGTAACAGTGGCAACTGGTAAAGAGATATAGCCATCATTATTAACGGCATAATTATAGGGCTAATATTGGATGTTGTAGCGTTGTCAACCTATTCACAAGCAACATATTAAATTAATTAAAATAGGCCTATTGGCCTTTTGTATCGTCAATATGGTATTATTCATAGATTTTGCAAAATATTATGCAAATATTGATAACACAACTCAAGCTTGATCTGTGTATGCAGTAGGCCTAAAAACAAAAGTAGCCTCTGAGCAGATGATGAGCCCAAAATTAGCTACATGATTAGAGGGATAAGTAGGCTAGCCTCCCAGATAGCAAAGAGGCTGGCGGACCACTGTCGGTCCATTGGGGGCATAGCTCGCAGTCCGCTGGCATTTTGCACATCGGTTCTCTGGCGGGTTGCATACAAATTGCCCAATATGTTGCCACTATTGGTCTAAAATCTTTTTCATTTGTTCTGTTATACTCCATATATCATTTTTATTAACTTTTCTTAATATTCATGACAAGTTAAATTTAAAGAGATGGTAGTCCAACAGTGGACCACAAATGGCACGCCAGCGGCGGCATACCACCAGCGGTCCGCTATCTGCCAATCAGATTCTGCTATCTGGGCTAGAGAGGACAATAGAGTAAACCATATGAATTAATATGAAATGTTGTTATTTAATGTAAGAAAGAACCGTTATTTACTGTAAGAAAGAACAGTATATGACAGCTATGTGCCTTGTTTGCTCAGAAGTGGGTGTAGTAAAGGAGTAAATCACCAAACAACAATATGATATATATGCAGAAAAACATGTAAACAATAGTTCAGTATGCCTCTGTGGAATTGTGGGATACATTTCAAATGCTTTTTTCTTTCTTCCTGTTTTTGTTAACTTATCAACCTATCCTTGTGGAATAGTGGAATATTACTAAAAACTACAGGATGGCAAGAGCTGAACTGTTGATTTATTCAATTTCCACCACCACTAAAAAGGGGGCCGGTCTTGGGCATGAAACTCCTGGGCTGAAAAGTGGCCCGGTCCTGCTTTCATTACACTGTGTAATACACTTTCATTACCCTTATTCAATACACTTTCATTACACTTATTCAATACACTTTCATTACCCTTATTCAATACACTTTCATTACACTTATTCAATACACTTTCATTACACTTATTCAATACACTTTCATTACACTGTGTAATACACTTTCATTAGCCTTATTCAATACACTTTCATTACACTTATTCAATACACTTTCATTACACTTATTCGATACACTTTCATTACCCTTATTCAATACACTTTCATTACACTGTGTAATACACTTTCATTACACTTATTCAATACACTTTCATTACCCTTACTCAATACACTTTCATTACACTTATTCGATACACTTTCATTACACTTATTCGATACACTTTCATTACACTGTGTACTGTAGTAGTGCAGGAATCCATGAGGATGTGTTGTTCCTGTTTATATCTTTGCTTTTTTTATATATATATTTTTTTTTGGGCTTTTTATGCCTTTCATTTGATAGGACAGTGGAGAATGACAGGAAGTGAGTGGGAGAGAGAGCAAGGGTGGGATCCGGAAAGGACCACAGGGCGGGAATCGAACCCGGGTTGCCGGCGTACAGTGCAGGTGCCCCAGCCAGTTGCGTCACAGCTGGGGCCATATCTTTGCTTTGAACTATTCTAATGTCAGCACTGTCTGAATTTGTTCTTGGCTAAATATTTAAGACATAAATGCATATTGAAACATAATTAAATGCTGCCATTACTGTACAACATTACTGTTTTTCTTTTATTCTCAGGGGTTAGCACTATGTCACATAGCACTGGGACAACAGATGAACCTGTTCTGGATCCACAAGGTACTTAAGTGACCTGTCCTGTGTAAATGCTGACACATTGCACTGAAATACTTATACCTTTCAAACATAAAACTAAATATATCTGTCTATCTATCTATTCACCATATTTCTGAAACCTACATCTGTTCCGGTTTCAATCTTCGTCTATGCTGTTTACGTAATAATCTGCCCTCATTCCTCCACCTGACATCTGATACTGCTCCTCCTCCATCTGACACTGCTCCTCCTCCATCTGACACTGCTCCTCCTCCACCTGACACCTGATACTGCTCCTCCATCTGACACTGCTCCTCCTCCACCTGACACTGCTCCTCCATCTGACACTGCTCCTCCTCCACCTGACACCTGATACTGCTCCTCTATCTGATACTGCTCCTCCTCCACCTGACACTGCTCCTCCTCCATCTGATACTGCTCCTCCTCCATCTGACACTGCTCATACTCCTCCATCTGACACTGCTCCTCCTCCACCTGACACCTGATACTGTTCCTCCATCTGACACTGCTCCTCCTCCATCTGATACTGCTCCTCCTCCACCTGATACTGCCTCCTCCTCCATCTGACACTGCTCCTCCTCCTCCACCTGACACTGCTCCTCCTCCATCTGACACTGCTCCTCCTCCATCTGATACTGCTCCTCCTCCATCTGACACTGTTCCTCCTCCATCTGACACTGCTCATCCTCCATCTGACACTGCTCATACTCCTCCATCTGACACTACTCCTCCATCTGACACTGCTCCTGCTCCTCCACCTGATACTGCTCCTCCTCCACCTGACATCTGACACTGCTCCTCCATCTGATACTTTCAGTTTTCCCTCCACCTGATACTGTTCTTTCCTCCATCTGACACTATTTCAGCCTTTCCTTTCCATCTGATACCGCTCCTCCTCCATCTGACACTGCTCCTCCTCCATCTGATACCGCTCCTCCTCCACCTGATACTGTTCCTCCTCCATCTGACACTGCTCCTTCTCCTCCATTTGACACTGCTCCTCCTCCATCTGACACTGCTCTTCCTCCATCTGACACTGCTCCTCCATCTGACACTGCTCCTCCTCCATCTGATACTGTTCCTCCTCCATCTGATACTGCTCCTCCTCCTCCACCTGACATCTGACACTGCTCCTCCATCTGACACTGCTCCTCCTCCTCCACCTGACACTGCTCCTCCTCCATCTGACACTGCTCCTCCCTCCATCTGACACTGCTCCTCCTCCACCTGACACCTGATACTGCTCCTCCATCTGACACTGCTCCTCCTCCACCTGACACCTGATACTGCTTCCTCCATCTGACACTGCTCCTCCTCCATCTGATACTGCTCCTCCTCCACCTGATACTGTTCCTCCTCCATCTGACACTGCTCCTCCTCCTCCTGACACTGCTCCTCCTCCATCTGACACTGCTCCTCCTCCACCTGACACTGCTCCTCCTCCATCTGATACTGCTCCTCCTCCACCTGACACTGCTCCTCCTCCTCCACCTGACACTGCTCCTCCTCCTCCACCTGACACTGCTCCTCCTCCACCTGACCCCTTATGCTGCTCCTCCATCTGACACTGCTCCTCCTCCTCCTCCTGACACTGCTCATACTCCACCTGACACCTGATGCTGCTCCTCTATCTGACACTACTCCTCCTCCATCTGACACTGCTCATACTCCTCTACCTGACACTGCTCCTACTCCACCTGACACCTGATGCTGCTCCTCCATCTGATACTGCTCCTCCTCCACCTGACACTGCTCCTACTCCACCTGACACCTGATGCTGCTCCTCCATCTGGCACTGCTCATACTCCTCCACCTGACACTGCTCATACTCCACCTGACACCTCTTTCACCTGCACCTGTTCTGCTCCTCTTCCACAGGTGTGTGTGCTGGCTGTGTTGCTTACCACCATCACAGGTGTGGTGTCCATCGATAACCTGTGGAGGACTGAGTGGGACATTGTCATCATCTCTTTGCAGGTGCACAAGTTTCCCTCACACTTCTCACTCCTGCTCACACTTGTACTCACACACACCACTTAATACATTCTCTCCCTCTTTGTGTGTGTGTTTATGTGTGTGTGTGTGTGTTTGTCCAGTTCACGGGTCCGTTCCTGCACATTGGAGCAGTTGTCGTGATGACGGCCCTCGGCTGGTTGGTGGCAGGGTTTGTTGTGCGTGGAGAGAGATCAAGTGAGTGATTGGTTAATGTATACATCCTAAAATCCAATCCTCCTATAGAGTGGTCTTTGTTGTTTTGACCAGAGTTCCAGATGGGGGTGTATGTGAGCGTGGTCTTTGCTGTTGTTTATTGTTGTTTGTTGTTGTTTTGTCCAGAGATCCAGATGGGGGTGTATGTGAGCGTGGCCTTTGTTGTTGTTTGTTGTTGTTTGTTGTTCCAGAGTTCCAGAGGGGTATTTCACAAAGGCAGAATTAAGACATCCAAGATAAGTGATAAAGCAAGGTTTGACATGGTGTTGTCTGGTCATCCAATCTCAAGTCGTTTCGCTAATGCCAATTCAGGATGAGCAACTATGTCAAGCCAGGAAATAATTCAGGATGTGTGCGCGTTCTTGTTTCTGCTCCAAAGTGCCCACGGTTGCAATACAAAAGAAGCAGAAATTAGCGTCATTCACACAAAGTGAACAACCGCTTTTGATATAGACTAACAATGAAGTAAAGTCGTCCTTTTTGGAATGGGGAATCGTGGCTATTTCTGGAAAACAGCAGGAGTAGGCGTGGTAGACCAACTGAATGCAAATTTACGTATGAACCCATGTGTGAGTGCTAATTGTCTCGGCACGCAATGTCATTAAGAAAGCGCTTGCCACTGCAAAGATGCACATAGTATGATATGATTTACCTTAACATTATAGTATGATATGATACACCTTAACATTATAGTATGATATGATACACCTTAACATTATAGTATGATATGATACACCTTAACATTATAGTTGAAAACACCTTTGAGAACTTGCCCTTCCACTTCCAATCAACTACAGTAGGCTATCCATCAAACATCTATCAACCATATGGCAGTAGGCAGACAATCTGTTTAATTTTGCAAGCAAATACATTTAGCAAATAGTATATAAATGGAATAAAGCTCCTTAAAAATTAGCACGGAGGTCTGATTTGAATAACAGCTAGCTGAGCCAGTGGAACAAGATAATTACCATTAGAATTAACTTAGCTTGGCTGTTAGCCTGGTAAGGACCAGGCTAGGTGCAGAGAATAAATCCCCATGGTAACTTATGTGCCATCACTTTTGTGAAACAAGGCAAGCCAAGCCAAGTTAAGGCAAAATTCATCCAGGATAACCAAAAATAGAAAGGGAGTGGATAGAGGATAATAGAAATACCCCTCTGGTGGTGGTGTAAGTGAGCGTGACCTTTGTTGTTGTTTATTGTTGTTGTTTGTTGTTGTTGTTGTTTTGTCCAGAGTTCCAGATGGGGGTGTATGTGTGAGCGTGGCCTTTGTTGTTGTTTATTGTTGTTGTTTATTGTTGTTTATTGTTGTTGTTTATTATTGTTGTTTGTCCAGGGTTCCAGATGGTTGTGGTGGTGGTGTATGTGAGTGTGCTGCTGGCGCTCTATTTGGCCCCTCTGGCCATTAGCTCCTCCCCCTGTGTGATGGACAAGACCAGCCTCAGACCCCGCCCCCTAGTCATCGGCCGGAGGGGAGCGCCCATGGTGGGTTACACACACACACACACACACACTCAGATGCACACACACACATACATGGATGCATACACATTAGGGGTGGCATGGTTCACGAAACCCACGGCCTGGGTCGTATCACAGTTTTAAGGTCACGGTTCACGAAACCCCCAGTTCAGTTCGTATCACAGTTTAAAGGTCATGGTTTTCGGTTCTGTATGGTTCTTGTGTTATTTTTCCTTTTAATCTTTAAAGGAACTATATGTAAGATTGTGGCCAAATCTGGTACTGCAATCAAATTACTGTAGAGTGGTGTATCCCCTCCCCCTCCCCCTTGATTCGAGGTTGCCAACCCGGATGCCAAAACACTACTGACTTTGTGATTAGTACCGGTAGATAGGTAGAGGGTGGCGCATCAGGCCAAAACACAACATGACATGACAAAACACAACATCAACATCCGTTGAGGGCTGCAACTTTAAATGGCAATATCCTGGCCGGACTACTGTTGTCAGTGATATAAGTATTTGAAATGAACATGATTTCTTAATGTCTAGTGGCATATCAGGGCCATTTTATGATTAATTATGACCGCCGCGCAGCGAAGCGGCGTCATATAGGTTTAGTCAGATTTATTTTTTAATTTTTTTATTTTTTCGCATATCCAAATTTCCGTCAAGGATTCCCGGGACACTGAAAGACCGGGGTAGACGAAACTTGGTGGGCATGTAACCCTAATGGATAGCATGGAACCATCGTTTTTTGATCCCGTGAGGGAAATTTGGTCTCTGCATTTAACCCAGTCAGGGAATTAGTGAAACACAAACAGCACACAGTGAGGTGAAGCACACACTAATCCCGGCGCAGTGAGCTGCCTGCTACAACGGCGGCGCTCGGGGATGCTTAAGGGCACTTCAGCCGCAGCCCACTGGTCGGGGCTCGAACCGGCAACCCTCCGGTTAAAAGTCCAGAGTGCTAACCAGTGGGCCACAGCTGCCCCAATACGGCTGCCCCAATTTATTTGGCAAACAAGTAGAATGTGTCACTGCCATCTACAGGAACGTCTGTACCTTTGTAGCACACTAAGATTGACTGAAATATTACGGATTATTTTATTTCTACACATAGCTTAGCCTAAATATGCAAGATAGCTTCTAGGCTACCACATAACATTGACAAGCCCTGTAAATGTGCACTTTCTCTCCTGTCTCTGGACAGCTCCTCTAGTTTCTCTCAACAGGGCTATTTGCTCACTGAAACTGAACGTTACATCTTTCATGTGAGGAGGACCCAACATACATTGTAATGATATTTCATTTTCGAGGGCTTTTGAGATCTAGGGTTATTACCTTTCAGTAAAATGGCTTATTATTAGCCCACTACAAGTCTCCCCTGCACACATGAGAGTTATTATTAGCCTACTACACGTCTCCCCTGCACACATGAGATATATTATTAGCCTACTACACGTCTCCCCTGCACACATGAGATATATTACATATAGACCTGGCCGCTCATACAGCCTACTGCTTAATCTTAATGATTGCACATATAGACCTATACAGCCTACTGCTTAATCTTAATGATTGCACATATAGACCTATACAGCCTACTGCTTAATCTTAATGAATGCACATATAGACCTATATAGCCTACTGCTTAATCTTAATGATTGCACATATAGACCTATATAGTCTACTGCTTAATCTTAATGATTGCACATATAGACCTATATAGCCTTCTGCTTAATCTTAATGATTGCACATATAGACCTGGCCGCTCATATAGCCTACTGCTTAATCTTAATGAATGCACATATAGACCTGGCCGCTCATATAGCCTACTGCTTAATCTTAATGAATGCACATATAGACCTGGCCGCTCATACAGCCTACTGCTTAATCTTAATGATTGCACATATAGACCTATACAGCCTACTGCTTAATCTTAATGAATGCACATATAGACCTATATAGCCTACTGCTTAATCTTAATGATTGCACATATAGACCTATATAGTCTACTGCTTAATCTTAATGATTGCACATATAGACCTATATAGCCTACTGCTTAATCTTAATGATTGCACATATAGACCTGGCCGCTCATATAGCCTACTGCTTAATCTTAATGAATGCACATATAGACCTATATAGCCTACTGCTTAATCTTAATGATTGCACATATAGACCTGGCCGCTCATAGTCTCCGACTCCCCTTAACTGTTGCAAATATAAACTTGGTTGCAGTTTTTGTGAGGGCTACTTTGCTAATATTTGGGAAACTGCAAGGAAGGGCCTGCGACCGTTAAGCCTGAGCTGCTAAAGTGCCGCGAGTGCGCAGCAAATGAACTTCAGAAACAATACATTTCAGCTCACGATATTCAGAGTGGCCCATCCTCCCGAAGCTCCCGATTAGCCACTCCGGGCCTGTACTAGCATAATTACGTGTTGCACAACGCCTGCACACAGTCGCAGTTCTATCTACCGTTTTCTAAATCCAAAATGTTCGCACACACCAGACTTATGCGACGCTGGTGCATCTCCCAACTCCGGGCTGCCTATGTATCTCTCACACTTGCCATTTCTACACGTGACCCGCAGCACTCCACACCTCATGCGAAAGGGAAAAACCTGTCTGAGGTCACATGTGGGCATGAGGCTACTACGCATTCCATGAACCGTCAACACCGCACCATGCACACATGCTCTGAACCGAGACTAGCGCACCGAATGGTTCGGATTTTTTTTCATGAACTGTGCCACCCCTAATACACATACATGCACACACACACACACATACACACACACACTCACAATTATGAATCAGCTTCTGTTTCAACATCTCTGCATGTTCCCCCTGTCCCAGTGGTTCATATCTGTCCATTTGGTCTGCTTCCTCCCTGTCAGTTGGCGCCAGAGAACACCCTGATGTCCTTTAATAAAGCCCTGCAGCACAGCGTCAGCGCCCTGGAGGCAGATGTGGCTGTCAGGTACACGTCTAACTGTCTAACCGTCTGCATCTTTGGGGCTGTCATGTCAGGTGCGCGTCTAACCGTCTGCATCTTTGGGGCTGTCATGTCAGGTACGCGTTTAACTGTCTAACCGTCTGCATCTTTGGGGCTGTCGTGTCAGGTGCGCGTCTAACCGTCTGCATCTTTGGGGCTGTCATGTCAGGTACGCGTCTAACCGTCTGCATTGGGGCGCTACTAGCATAGCGGCTAAAGGCCTGGGTGAGCATGCAGTAGTCTGGAAAATTGTGGGTTCAATTCCCATCTGCAATCGGGAGACTGGCCTTGTAGTAATCGGGAGACTGGAGACTTGGTAGTAATCTGTAAATGTAAATCAGATCAAGTATACTTGCAAAGAATTTGGTCTCTGCATTTATCCCATCTGTGAGTTAGTGAGCACACAGTGAACACACAGTGAGGTGAAGCACACACTAACCCGGAGCAGTGAGCTGCCTTGCTACAGTGGCGCTCGGGGAGCAGTGAGGTGTTAGGTGCCTTGCTCAAGGGCACTTCAACCATTCCCACTGGTCGGGGATCAACCCTTCGGTTACAAGCCCGAAGCCCTAACCGGTAGGCCACAACGGCCCCATAATCTGGAGACTGGCCCCATATTCTGGGGACTGGAGACTGGCCCCATAATCTGGAGACTGGCCCTTGCACTGGCCTTCTGGTCCGATACGTGTTGGATAAAAGTGTCAGCCAAATGAATAAGGAAGTAACCAGGACCATTTCATGGGAATAAAAATAGGCTACATGAGGGGCTTTTAGCAGAGAGGTAGGCTACATGAGGGGTATTTAGCAGCAGGCTACATGAGGGGCATTTAGCAGAGAGACAGGCTACATGAGGGGCATTTAGCAGAGAGGCTACATGAGGGGCATTTAGCAGCAGGCTACATGAGGGGCTTTTAGCAGCAGGCTACATGAGGGGTATTTAGCAGCAGGCTACATGAGGGGCATTTAGCAGAGAGACAGGCTACATGAGGGGCATTTAGCAGAGAGGCTACATGAGGGGCATTTAGCAGCAGGCTACATGAGGGGCTTTTAGCAGCAGGCTACATGAGGGGCATTTAGCAGAGAGGTAGGCTACATGAGGGACATTTAGCAGAGAGACTGGCTACATGAGGGGCATTTAGCAGCAGGCTACATGAGGGGCATTTAGCAGAGAGGTAGGCTACATGAGGGGCATTTAGCAGCAGGCTACATGAGGTGTATTTGGCAGCAGGCTACATGAGGGGCATTTAGCAGAGAGGCAGGCTACATGAGGGGCATTTAGCAGCAGGCTACATGAGGGGCATTTAGCAGAGAGGCAGGCTACATGAGGGGCGTTTCACAGAATAATAATAATAACAATAATAATAATAATAATAATAATAATAATAATAATAATCATAACAACCTTTCATAATGCTGCTTACAATAGTGCTTCCCATCTCCCCCAGTCTGGACGACGTGCCCTTCCTGATGCAGGCTACATGAGGGGCGTTTAACAGAATAATAATAATAATAATAATAATAATAATAATAACAACCTCCCCCAGTCTGGACGGCGTGCCCTTCCTGATGCAGGCTACATGAGGGGCGTTTAACAGAATAATAATAATAATAATAATAATAATAATAATAACAACCTCCCCCAGTCTGGACGGCGTGCCCTTCCTGATGCGAGACCGCACACTGAGAAGGACCACAGACGTGCAGCGTGTTTTCCCCCTGAGACAGTCGGACGACGCCTCCCTCTTCACCTGGACCGAGCTACGCTCTCTCAACGCAGGACTCTGGTTCCTCAAGGTACACGCGCCTCGGGATAGATTTAATAGCGCCTGCCTCAGGGATTAGATTTAATAGCGCCTGGTCAGGGGTTAGATTTAATAGCATCTGGTCAGGGATTAGATTTAATAGCACCGGGCTTTAGATTTAATAGCGCCTGGCTCAGGGGTTAGATTTAATAATAATAATAATAATAATAATAATAATAATAATAATAATAATAATAATAATACTAGTTGTACTAGTACTTGTGTAATGTGTAGATGTGTGTTGTACTAGTGCATGTGTAATGTGTGTAGATGTGTGTAGTACTAGTGCTTGCATGTGTAATGTGTGTAGATGTGTGTTGTACTAGTGCATGTGTAATGTGTGTAATGTGTGTTGTACGAGTGCTTGCTTGTGTAATGTGTATAGATGTGTGTAGTACTGGTGCTTGTGTAATGTGTGTAGATGTGTGTTGTACTAGTGCTTGTGTAATGTGCGTAGATGTGTGTAGTACTAGTGCTTGTGTAATGTGTGTAGATGTGTGTTGTACTAGTGCATGTGTAATGTGTGTAGATGTGTGTTGTACTAGTGCATGTGTAATGTGTGTAGATGTGTGTAGTACTAGTGCTTGTGTAATGTGTGTAGATGTGTGTCGTACTAGTGCATGTGTAATGTGTGTAGATGTGTGTTGTACTAGTGCATGTGTAATGTGTGTAGATGTGTGTAGTACTAGTGCTTGCATGTGTAATGTGTGTAGATGTGTGTTGTACTGGTGCTTGTGTAATGTGTATAGATGTGTGTTGTACTAGTGCATGTGTAATGTGTGTAGATGTGTGTTGTACTGGTGCTTGCTTGTGTAATGTGTGTAGATGTGTGTAGTACTGGTGCTTGTGTAATGTGTGTAGATGTGTGTTGTACTAGTAGTACATTCTTGTACATTTGTTTAAGAGGCGTCTTCTTGAGTTTTGTCCCTAGTAAGGGTGAGGGTTAGGGTTAGGGTACAGTTAGTTTTGTCCCTAGTAAGGGTTAGGGTTAGGGTACAGTAAGGCCAAGTGGAGTGAGCCTTAGTGGGGGTTCTCACGCTGTGATTGGTCGTAGTTCTCACACTGTGATTGGTCGTGCAGGATGACCCCTTCTGGACGGTGTCGTCCATGTCGCCGCGGGAGCGCCGGCGAGCGGGGAACCAGACCGTGTGCAGCCTGTCTGACCTGCTCCGCCTGGCCCTCAGGGCCAACGTCTCCGTGGTGATCAGCCTGCGCCGGCCGCCGCCTGGACACCCTCGCTACAACCTTTGGGTCAACGACACCCTCCGCGCCCTGAGGCACTCCGGCATCCCACTGGACAAGGTCTGACCTGCGACACAGATACACGCCGTTATTTCATTTGTTTACTTGTTTATTTATAAATTCCAGAGGTCATTCTGTGTTCTGCAAAGCACCTTCAGAACAATCTGCTCTCTTACTCACCCCACAGCTCACTCTGTAAGAGTAAAAGTGAACTGAAGGACTACTGCTGTGAGACCATGTTTAGATTGAATATTATAAGATTTGAATTTAGATTGAAATTGGTTCCACTGCTGTCCCGGACACACACACCCTGCCCTCGCCCATCACATGTTAGATAGATTACACACACACACGCACGCACTCAATGCATTATGCACATGTTAGATAGATTAGACACACACACGCACGCACGCACACACACACTCACACACACACACACACACACACACAGACATACACATCAACACACACACTCACACACACACACTCACTCACACACACACACACACACTCACACACAGACATACACATCAACACACACACTCACACACACATTTTAGATACTTTATTCAATTCCACATTACAAGTAAATTTTCATTAGGAATCACATGTTTTGAATGATCAAACAGATTAAACCACATCAGCACATTGTTATGTGTGACAATACAATCTCAGGGGTACAGAAAACATCTCCTTTTCCAAATAAACATGGTTCCTATAATGGCTGAAATTGAGCAGTACTTTACCAACTGTTTGGCTCTTGTTTTCAATAGCCCCCCAATACAAAGTCCCCGGGTCGCCAGCCTGTGTACATGTCACTACCAAACACTAGCACAATAAGCTGGCATCTGTAGCCAAGGTTTTCGATGGTAGATATTAATGATTGATATTTTACAGTCTTAGAAAGGTAAGAGTCCTCCATAAACAGATCAAATGCACATGCTACTTCAAATAGCTTAACTGTTCTGGAATGCTGAGATATGACAACAATATCTGGTGTATTTGGTTTTCCTACAAAAGTGTTTGCAGGTGAGTTAAACCAATCAGACTGTACAGTAGTGTTTTTATAGAGCTTTTCATCAGCCACACAGGGAATCTGAGCAG
This sequence comes from Alosa alosa, assembly GCF_017589495.1. Taxonomy (NCBI): domain Eukaryota; kingdom Metazoa; phylum Chordata; class Actinopteri; order Clupeiformes; family Clupeidae; genus Alosa; species Alosa alosa. Next base: position 37,889,093 of record NC_063190.1, read on the forward strand.
CAATGAGATTCACAAGTCTGTTGTGTCTGGCAATATACAGTCCTTTAAGTGATGTGCAACTGTTCATAATGTGGGCTACTGACTCCAGGTGTTGAGGGGGGTCATGCAGCATGCAGAGGGGTGAATGGATGGAAGTAAACCACAGTGAAATGTTGTATTTGGTGGGAAGAACCTGTAGACGTGCTTTTATACAGAAAATAAGGATCTCCTCACTGATGTTGGCATTGCTATAGATGGTGTGTGATGCAGAGTGGTCTGCGAAAGGGCAGTTTGGCCAACTTTCCCTGTAGCTTTAGACTGGACCAGTACTCCACATTTTGGGCTCTCTGAATAGACAGGAAGTCCACTTCAATTCAGTGCCTGTTCTCTGGCATAGGTCATTTAGGTCTGGCCAGTCAGATGACACGCCAAAGCCCTGTGCTTGTCCATCAAGCTTTCCGTTGGGCACACACACACACATCAACACACACACACACAAACACACACACAGACCCACACACATACACATCAACACACACACACACTCACACACACATCACACACACACACACACATCAACACACACAAACACACGCACACACACACACACACACACACACACACCCACACACAGACATACTGTACAGACATACACATCAACACACACACACACACACACACACACACACACATCAACACACACACACACACACACACACACACACACACACACACATCAACACACACACACACACACAGACACACACATCAACACACACACACACACACACACACTCACACACACGCACACACACACACACACACACACACCTGATAACGTCTAGAATGTGCTCCCAGCTGCCTCCCTGGTGCATGTGTTATTGTTTTGGGACACAATAGAGTGTGTGAGTGTGTGAGTGTGTATGTGCGTGTGTGTGTGTGTGTGTGTGTGTGAGTGTGTGTGTGTGTAAGTGTGTGTGTGTGTGAGGGACTTCCTCTTGTGTGGGGGACCAGGCCCCACAGAACACCAACAGACAGTTACAGGAAGCTACACCCCTGTGTGCAGTCCCCTCTTTGTCAGGCTGGGCTTCATGAAGTAAAGGTGTGTGTGTGTGTGTGTGTGTGTGTGTGTGTGTGTGTGTGTGTGTGTGTGTGTGTGTGTGTGTGTGTGTGTGTGTGTGTGTGCGTGTGTGTGTGATGTGTGCGTGTGTGTGTGATGTGTGTGTGTGTGTGTGTGTGTGTGTGTGTGTGTGTGATGTGTGTGTGTGTGTGCGTGTGTGTGTCCTGCTGCAGGTGATGTGGACACTGGATGTGGACAGAGAGCAGGTACGGCGTGCGGTCCCACGTGTCCAGCAGACGTCCCAGAGGAAACTCAGCCTGAAGGAGCTGCGACAGAAGGGCATCACCGCCCTCACACTCCACTACAGCCTAGCCCTGCTACAGGACATCAGGTCACACACACACACACACACACACACACACACACACACACACACACACACACACACACTATCCGGTCCCCTGTCACTCTTAATACACTAACTTAACACACACACACACACACACACACACTATCCGGTCCCCTGTCACTCTTAATACACTAACTTAAACACACACACACACACACACACACGTCCGAGCATGCACGCACACACACACACACACACACACACACACACACACACACACACACACTATCCGGTCCCCTGTCACTCTTAATACACTAACTTAACACACACACACGTCTGAGCATGCACACACGCACACACACACACACACACACACACACACACACAGCAAATTGGACAGTGTAAATGATACTCTGTAGGAGTACATTTTACACCCGTTTCGGTGTATATATGGGTCCAAGTGTCCAGTGTTCTCCCAACACTGGACACCAGAGTTAAAGTATTAACACTATCACAGAGGTAAATTTCTAACACCACAAGTGTTCAAATGCACTCTTTCAGAGGCATCGTTTGACACTACTTTGAGTAACTTCAACACCTGTAATAGTAACTTCTGCAACACGGAAATAATAAAATGAAAACTCTGATTCGGTGTCCTTTCAGCACCTGATAAGGTAAAATGTACCACTTTAAAGATAATATTTATCCCCAAAATATAAAGAAATACAGATTTTGAGTGTACCACTTGCTCTTATGCAGAAATTATGCAACACTGTTAGGTTTGCACGCTCACCAAAATAACATTTAACACCTATGACTACAAAACAATAGTAACTAATTTAGAAATTATTTTACACCGATAGATTTAGACAACAACTCACGGTTCAACATATTTAATTTCAAACCTGTCAAGACAGTGTCAAAAAAGCATTACAATGTTTGGATAACCTCCACAATTTAGTTTGAAACAATACAGCTGACATTCATAAAAAGCAATATACTAAAAGGCATTACATTTGTTCCTCATTGTTACAATTCATGAATGGATTTAAATAATCATGTCTAAACATCAGGAAGTTCTGGCAAAATATAAAAACATGTATACGTCCTGGACTGGCGTAATTATGTGAGTGTCTACAGTGCTCTGGGGTAGTGTATCCACATCTCAGCACCTTCCGTGGCCAAAAGACGACATGTGAATCGTGCAGTTCTGCCCCAAATAGAGGGACTTGCCTAAAGGACTTTAGTGTATCATAAAGTGGTGTTTGGGAATCAAGAGTCCAACATGGGTGTCTTGGTGAGGTTCTTGGATCCTTTAATAATTTCTGGCTTCAGAAAAATTCTCCACTTCTATAAATTGAGAGGAAATATCTTCTCCAAACAGTAGCTGGAAGTCCTGCAGCACCTACAATCATCACCATGACAGACAAAACAAGAGTTAAGTCAAAACAAGGTCATTTGAAAAAATAATACAGTGATCAAATGTTTTATACATCACTTAATAGTTTAAAATGTTCTAATACACGTCTACATTTACTGGCTGCTGTCAAAAATGCATTGTTTTAATCTTGTAATTCCTGATTCTTTGACAGGAAAAAAGAAAAAGGTATCAAATTTTAATTGTAGATATTCTTATCATTTAGGACCTTACCTTGCTCCAGAAATCCTGATTAGAAAAGTCCATAATCCAGCTTCATCCAGTCCACCACTTCTTTCTTGATACCCTTTTAAAAAAAATAGGAGACGTTAACACATTTAAAAAAGAAACCTTTGTGCAAACGGCAAGTTAAAACTTGACCAGCGGTTATATTCACCAGTATTGACAACACGAACTTCAAATTAACTTAGTGATGGTGGGGGTGTTATGTCTGTTTTAGTAGAGTGAAGAGGTGACACCAGGCTTAATGTTCAGGAACTTTTACTGGAGAAAACTGCATCGTTACAGTCAAGCATAACACACTCACTGAGTTCTCCAAGCGCGAGCATACCACAGAACTCTTCCTAACTACGGTGGCCAGTAAACATCAACAACTTAGAATACTGCAATTCTTAATTAACTACGGTGGCCCGCACATGAGAACTACCCCAATACATAACAGGGGGTGAATGCTAACTTTTAACTGAAAAGTTTGCTGGCTTTGATATGATTGACGGTGAGCTTACCTTAAGTTAAAATAACCTGGAAACTTCACAGTAGGCTAGCTTTGTTAACCCAGTCTCTTAAAAAAAAGTAAAACATGACCAACGCTTATATTCACCAGTATTTGACGGCACGAACGTCAAATTAATTCAATCATGGCGAGCGAATCCCAACATTTATCAGAAAAAGAGTCAGATTTGATATGGCGTCCCAGATAGCAAACATACACTGGGACGGAACTGGGCCATACCTACCACAACGTCCAGCACGGATCTGCATAATGGACCTGATCCGGCGTCCAAACACACATCGGTCCAAAATTGGTCTGGATCCGTTTGACGGATCTGGTACCAATAAGGGCTAAGACTGGCCCAGTTCCGTATGGTAGTCTGTGTTACTGACGTGTTCCAGATCTGCTTATCATATGCAATACGGGTCCGCTTATTGTGTGTGGTACGGACCCGTTTATCAGACATCAGCCGGCTTTATTTGACATGTGAAATGTGATTGGTAATTAGGCCTAATTATCCTGAAAAATCAGGTTCGTTATAGGTTCACCCAGGCTAAAGTTCGTAACGTTTTCCCAACAGCTCAACTGATAAATAAGCTAGGCTACAAACACAAGAGGGGGGTAAAAAAAACTTTACACATAAGTGTCTTATTATTTTTTTATTCAACAACCTGGCTGTAGAAGTGCAATCCCAGACAAAGTTTAAGTCGTGTTAATTCCACTGTTCCCATCGATATTCAGGCTGTCTTCCCTCAGTCATCTCCATGGTCAATCTGGAAACAACAAAAATAAACATGAGCCATTTATTCCTTTTTGAAAATAGGTTAAGTCACAATTACACTTGTTTTTTATCATCAGTGATCCTGTTAGCGTTATCACTGTTTTTTCCAAAATAGTTATTGTGATGACTGTTTTGCTTAAGCTAAGGTAGTAGCCCATATTGCTGGAAAATAATAGTATAACCTTAAAGTTATCAATGCTCGGTTGCTTGTTGTTGTCTCTGAATAAAACAGAGATAAAAAGCAGATAGCCTACCTTGAAAAGTTGGGCTGTCCTAGTCCAGGCTGGCAAATCATGTCAAAAGATTGACAGTGAGCAAACCAAAGATCCTTGATTAACATTACTGCTTGGACTTCTGCATGCGTGGCAAGAATATGGGGTTGTCTCATAGCACTGTTTGATCTGACACAAACAACAATTGACTACTTTTACCACTGCTAGGTAATAATAAAAATAATGAAATGAGCATATGATCAATACTGAGCCAACTATATCTTCTTTTCCAGCCTTACTGTAACAATGAAGTGGCCATGGGAACATAGTGCACCCCCATGGTTTCTAAATTTCTGCCATTCCAAAATACCTTTTTTTTCTTTAGCAGCCAGTTGACAATGAAGTAGGGAAAGGTCAATTTAGCAGAATCAGCACCTTAATTAATATCATTACCACCTGGGTCTGCTGTGAAAAAATGGTCCTTCGGCTCATATCCGTATCACAGGTTTGGGCCAAATCAGTGTTTTGTATTTTAAAAGCATCTCCTGACTTCCAGTTGAGTTGCGGAAATTGGACCTGGGACAAATCTGTAAACCGGTGATGAAACAGCATTGCTAGCAGAGCTGAAACCTGTATCAGGAGCAGACCTGGCCCACAGTCAGATATTGTATGTCCGATACAGGCGGATCTAAAGGGCCCTATCATGACATTCTAAAGTGCATAGTCACTAGTCAAAAGTCTATTCAAATTTAGTAGGATGTCCAGTTCACATTGGGAGGGGTTTTTCTTATCAAACGTGGAGCGCATGGCGCAACAAGGTGTTCCTAGGTTTTTTAATCAGTCATATGGGTGTGTTTGGGGCGTAACATCATTTTAAACCAATGAGAATGACATCTGTCATTCCCTTTAACAGCATAAAAGCGATATGTCAAATAAATGCGTCGGTATTTTGGCATTCAACGGGCGATTTGAAGGAGGCTGCTTGCGAGACCGTGATGGAATAGTCATTCTTAAACCATGCTTTACTAAAACCTAGCATAGCCTTCACGCATTTGCACTCGTCTATTATTTGAACTCATTGGCAAAGTGAAACTAACTTCACCAAGGAGTCAGTCAACGACAAGACAGTTATATGCAGTTACTTTCACTAATGACTGACAATGGGTTACCACCGAAAACATAGCAACACTTACCCTAATATTGACTTCACTTATCCAGAAAGAGACGTCCGACGACGTAATGACGTAATATGCGAACTCTAAAGACTCAATCAGATTATAGACACCCTGGGAGTTTGTGCAGTAAAAATAAACTCTGGACCAACACTGGCAAAAGAATGGACACCGCTAAAACTATATAAAACACACTGACAAGAGTAGAAAATCCTCAATATACTCTGTAAAAAAGTATACTCTTTAACCTCATACTCTGGGAAAATAACACTCTGGCATTTGCTGTGCACACACTCACCTCACACTCCACCTCTCGCTATCGGTACCCTTTCATTGCACACTACATACTATATAAATTATTAAAATATAAAGTTAACTGTCATTTTTAATACACTATATAAATCAATTAAATTAACCACTGATCTTGTTAATAAAGTATATGCATGTATTAAATTAACCACTGATCATGTTACTAAAGTATTTACATTAATTAAATTAACCACATAATGTTGTTAATAAACTATATAGATTAATTAAATTAACCACTGATCGTGTTAATAAAGTATATAGATTAATTAAATTAACCACTGATCGTGTTAATAAAGTATATAGATTAATTAAGTTAACCACTGATCGTATTAATAAACTATATAGATTAATTAAATGAACCACTGATCGTGTTCATAAATTATATAGATTAATGAAATTAACCACTGACCCTGTTAATAAACTATATCAAATAATTAAATTAACCACTGATTTTGTTTTTGCTTCGCCGGGAGAGTTTTGATGATTTGACCTCCAATTTTGACTAAACTATTCACTAAACTCACTAAACATTTGCTTAGAAGTACTGGTTTCACCTCCTTGAAGGTGACATACTGTCTGTGTGTGTGTGTGTTTGATTGACAGGCAGTACTCCGGCGGTAACGTGAGTGTAAACGTGCACACCGTGAACGACCCCTGGCTTTACTCTGTGATGTGGTGCAGCGGTGTGACATCGGTTTCCTCAGAGGCCCCCAACATTCTCAAAGACGTGCCTCAACCAATATGGCTGCTGGTAAGACGTGCCTCACTCAATATGGCTGCTGTTAGGGTCCACTCCATGGACTTCACATACACGTGTGTAGAGCATCAGTGTTGAAATGTTAATACAGGTCTTGCATGTTACTTACATTGGTGTTCTCTACCTCAGTTTGTTTGGTATGTACTAAGATGAGTGTACCTGTTGGTGTGCTTTTACTTACGGGCTACAGTGACACCTAGTGGTGTGGTAATGCCTAGCATCTCTTCCTCTGTTTCCCCAGAGCCCTGATGTGTACTACCTGATCTGGATTGCATCTGTTCTGGTCTCCTTTGCTGCTGTTGTTGCAATATGTGTACATCAAAAGTAAGTGTTGGCGTCTATGACGTGACCATAGCCCATGCATTTGCCATTTTAGAGTAGTGAGCTCAGTAGATGCTACCAATGCTTCATCTTCTTTATCTGTCGACCATTACAATCACATTTATGCTATCACCATTACAATCTCCTCTATGCTATCACCATTATTAACACCTCTATGCTATCACCATTATAAACACCATTATAAACACCTCCATGCTATCAACATTATAAACACCATTATAAACACCTCCATGCTATCAACATTATAAACACCATTATAAACACCTCTATGCTATCACCATTATAAACACCATTATAAACACCTCTATGCTATCACCATTATAAACACCTCTATGCCATCACCTTTATAAACACAAATGTGCTATCACCATTATAAACACCATTATAAACACCTCTATGCTATCACCATTACAAACACCTCTATGCTATCACCATTATAAACACCTCTATGCTATCATAATTATAATCACCTCAATGCTATCACCATTATAAACACCATTATAAACACCTCTATGCTATCACCATTATAATCACCTCTATGCTATCACCATTATAAACACCTCTATGCTATCACCATTATAAACACCTCTATGCTATCACCATTATAAACACCATTATAAACACCTTTATGCTATCACCATTATAAACACCATTATAAACACCTCAATGCTATCACCATTATAAACACCATTATAAACACCTCTATGCTATCAACATTATAAACATCTCTATGCTATCACCATTATAAACACCATTATAAACACCTCTATGCTATCACCATTATAAACACCTCTATGCTATCACCATTATAAACACCATTATAAACACCTTTATGCTATCACCATTATAAACACCATTATAAACACCTCAATGCTATCACCATTATAAACACCATTATAAACACCTCTATGCTATCAACATTATAAACATCTCTATGCTATCACCATTATAAACACCATTATAAACACCTCTATGCTATCACCATTATAAACACCTCTATGCTATCACCATTATAAACACCATTATAAACACCTCTATGCTATCACCATTATAAAGACCATTATAAACACCTCTATGCTATCACTATTATAAACACCATTATAAACACCTCTATGCTATCACCATTATAAACAATTTGCTCTCACTCTTCCTGTTTCCTCTCTCCTCCTTTGCTTCCCTCTCTTCTCCTCCTCCTCCTCTCTTCTCCTCCTCCTTTTCCATCTCCCCTCTTCTCTCTTCCCTCTCTTCTCTTTGCTGCCTCTGCTTTGTGCCCCTTCTCTTCTGCATGCCTCTTTTCCTCCTCTGCTGCGTGCTGCCATCTCTCAGCTATCACATGATCAGGTAATGGACTGGTGAAGAGGCGTGTGTGTGTGTGTGTGTGTGTGTGTGTGTGTGTGTGGTTGTGTGTGTGTGTGTGTGTGTGTGTGTGTGTGTGTGTGTGTGTGTGTGTCTGTGTGTGTGTGTGTGTGTGTGTGTGTGTGTGTGTGTGTGTGTGTGTCTGTGTGTGTGCTTCAGTGTCTCACTGTGTCAGGGTTGGGATTGTTCTTTGGCTGTGGTGACTGTGGTGACTGTGGTGATTCTTCTGTGGTGACCAGTAATCGGTGAAGAGGGGTGTATGTGTGTGTGTGTGTGTGTGTGTTTTATCACTCTTGTTTGTCTCCTGTCAGTGCCTAATGTCTGTTCTGTTTACTTGTTTTTAAACATATTTCATTACTTTGTGGTACTGTCTGAAGTTCTACCATGGACTCTATAACATTTTTTGTGGAAGACATGCCTTGGTTACCTTGTTTCAAGCCATTCTAGCATGGTATAGAAAGCCTGCAAGAAGACTCAGCTCGATTTGCGCCAGTTCTCATTAATATTCATCGAGCTAATCTGCTTGACTCTGATTGGCTAACAGCTAGTCGGTTTTGTCCATAACATGACAGCTGTTATCAACTAATTTTAGCTTCATGGCATGAACTTAGCTTGGCTAGCGAGTGCTAGCATTGTCCAAATGGGCATAAAACCTGCTAGGCTAGCGACTGCATTAAACCTGTATAACATAGCACTTCCTTGAGTTGACAATAATGTTTTACTTACGGACTGGGCACTGGTCGTAGACTGCCAGGATGTTAGCCTACTGCTCCAGGCTTCAACAGCAACCTTTTTGCAAAGCCTGTGGCATTGTTCCAAAAAATAAACTGAAGCCATTTGATCCTCACGTCTGGGTTCTTGGGCAAAATGCATTGTTGAAGTTCTATTCGTGCATATTTAGCGCTCAAGGCCGTTGACATTCAGCCGTCCTTGCATACGAAAACTGTCACAGAGCTAGACAAATTCTGTGGGCACGGTCTCAACTGCAAGCTCATGAATAGTAATGAGATCAATTAATTCCACATCAATCTGAAGAGCTTTTGCAATTGGCAGTGGCTAGAGCTGACAGAGGAGGTAGCTGTTAATTTTCACATTCACGACATAGCACAAACACATATGGACCTAACATATTAAAACAAAATACAAATAAAAACGGTTTTGTGTTGCAGGGCACCTTTAATATACACCGATATGTCTATTTTTAAATATTTTATGTGAAGTTATGTGTTGTCTTTTGAATGTGTGATTTTTTAAAGAAAAGAAAAACATTTATGACTTGGATGGCCACGTGGGAGAGTGTTGTGCACACAGTACCCAGATGCAACAGGCAAGGAGAGGTTCTGAGACTGACTCTGGTGTGTGTGTGTGTCCACTCCAGGTATGAGTGTGTGTGTGTGTGTGTGTGTGTGTGTCTACTCCAGGTATGAGTGTGTGTGTGTGTGTGTGTGTGTGTGTGTGTCTACTCCAGGTATGAGTGGAGATTGACTGTGCTGTCTGGTGTGTGTGACCGTACTGTTTGGTGTGTGTGTGTGTGTCTACTCCAGGTGGAAGATGAGAGGGCTGCAGAGCTACAACCCTGAGCAGATCATGCTAAGTGCTGTGGTGCGAAGACCCAGCCGAGACGTCAACATCATGAAGGAGAAGCTCATCTTCTCCGGTGAGGCCCAGTCCAACCTCTAGGATTCCTCCTTTAGGTACTCTGGTGCAGGGGTCGGCGCTGGCCATGTGGGTGCCCTAAGCACACACACACACACACACACACACACACACACACCCCAACCAACCACCACCACCACCAAAGGAATAAAAACTTCAGAATTTCTTAGTTAGTTTTTTTTTTTTTTTTTTTTTCACTTGGTGCCCTATGCGCAGTGCGTGATGTGCGTGTGCGGAGCGCCGGCACTGCTCTGGTGTTCCTGAGTCATGTGGTTCCTTCTTTAGATACTCTGTGGTTCCTTAAGTAGATGGTGTCCTTTAGATGTCTGAGTCCTGTGGTTCATTCTTTAGGTATTCTGTGGTTCCTGAGTCCTATGTTTCCTTCTTTAGATACTCCATGGTTCCTTTAGTCGATGGTCTCTGGTTACTGTAAATGCAAATAGGTTCCTGTAAATATAATGTGGTTCCTTTAGATGTTCTATGGTTCTCTTAGATACGCGGTCAGTGGCTTCTGTCAGTGCTAGATGGTTTCACTTCCTGTCAGCGTGTTCTTCTGAGCAGCAGAGGCTCGTTGCCCAGAGGCCATGAACACGTTGTGGACACGCTATTTTCATTCAGCCCTCTTTTACCCAACGTCCCTACTGCATATGTGCATATTTTGCCCAACGTCCCTACTGCATATGTGCATATTTTACCCAAAGTCCCTAATGCATATGTAAGTATTTTACCCAACGTCCCTACTGCATATGTGCATATTTTACCCAACTTTCCTACTGCATATGTGCATATTTTACCCAGCTTCCCTAGTGCATATGTTCATATTTTACCCAACGTCCCTAATGCATATGTACATACAGTATTTTACCCAACGTCCCTAATGCATATGTAAGTATTTTACCCAACGTCCCTACTGCATATGTGCATATTTTACCCAGCTTCCCTACTGCATATGTACATATCTTACCCAACGTCCCTAATGCATATGTAAGTATTTTACCCAACGTCCCTACTGCATCTGTGCATATTTTACCCAACGTCCCTAATGCAAATGTACATGTTTTACCCAACGTCCCTAATGCATATGTACATGTTTTACCCAACGTCCCTAATGCATATGTACATGTTTTACCCAACCCAACATCCCTACTGCATATGTACAATGAGGTATAAAATGATTCATACCTGGCAAATCTTGATTTAATTTTGATTTTCTCTGATTTTGATTGACACATATGTTGACACATTTTCTCTGATTTTGATTGACACATATGTTGACACATGTTCTCTGATTTTGATTGACACATGTTCTCTGATTTTGATTGACACATGTGTTGACACATGTTCTCTGATTTTGATTGACACATATGTTGACACATGTTCTCTGATTTTGATTGACACATATGATTTTGATTGACACATATGATTTTGATTGACACATGCCAAAAGGTCGTAAGACAACGTGGGAGAAACATGGAATAAAAAAAGAAGCGTTTTCATCTTTTTAAACATTTTTATGAAACATGTCCAAAATGACTCCTACCCTTTTTTAATGATCAATGGAAACATCTTTATTTGCATTCACAGCTCTCAAAAGGGTTCTTGTAATACCTACCAAGCCTCTCCATGTCTCCACAATGATTCTAGACCGCACCTTTTTAACAGCAATCCGGGTTTTGAGGCAGGTTGGCTGTATGTTTTGTATCATTGAGTGGTTAAATGGTCCAGTGCCACCGGCACGCTGCCTGATCTTAATTTAGCCTTTTGTTTTAGTCATGCCCTTTTTAAAAATTGTTTAAAAAAAAGATGAAATATCTTTGATGAAATATCGTTATATTTTTGATTCAATCTCCACATTGTCTTACAACCTTTAGCCATGTGACAGTGTCATTTTTAGTCAGTCAAACATATTGGTCAACAGAAAATCAACATTAAATCAATATTTGCTAGAGGTGTGAATCCTTTTGTTCCTAACCGTGTGTCCAGTACGTATGTTACCTGAGGGGGCGCGTATTCTCCCACATGGTGAAATCTCAACACCTGCCATTACAGCCATTTGTTGTGTTGGTTTAGGGCAATAGGGTGCTGAATGGCTCCTTCTTTTCTTTGATAGAAATAAGCAACGGTGTGGGAAGCACGGAGGAGTTGTCCATGTATGCGGAGAACGGATATGTCCACTACACGCACAGCAGCCTCCTGCGCTGACACACTAAGACCCGTCCTGATTGGAGGAGCTTGCACACTAAGACCCGTCCTGATTGGAGGAGCTAGCACATTAAGACCCATCCTGATTGGAGGAGCCAGCACACTAAGACCCCTAAGACCCGTCCTGATTGGAAGAGCTAACACACTGAGGGCCAGATGTACGTACATTTGCGAACGTAGCGTTATCAGCGTCATGGACACACCGCAGATTGCAAACGCTGTCAGACCCAAGTTTCCGTCGTATTTATCAATCTAGTGTAAACTGCGCCTTTCTCCGCCCAAAAACGCAATTTACGAACGTCCACAACTGAACAGCAGAGCCTACATAAGCGCAGTTGAATGAAGTTAACTGATGACAACATTAAAAAGAATCAAACGTTTAGCGATCATGAAATAATACCATACATGATAAGATGTAAACAAGCAGGGAGATAATGAAGATCAGTAGTTCTACTCAAACTACTCGTGCATGTAGGCTATGGAAGATTGGTCAAATCTAGCAAGGAGGAAAGTTTAAGTGAATGACGTGAAAGTGAAAGTAAGACATTCGAAAGGCCAACGAAAGTTAAGGTTGCTTTTGGTAGTAGGCTACAAATACTTTCACCACAAAAACTGGTGCTCTAAATAGCGATTCTGTTGTCTTTGAAAGGTTCTCTTATTGACGCATTAAACTGCAATTTGGATTAACACCTGCTTTTACAAGGCGGAAGTATTTAGGCCCCTCCCATCTTTTTACGCTAAACTCTCACTTTCCACTGGATCCTCCCATGAATGCATATGCATGACATGACAAACGCAATTAGCCATTTTCAGCTCCCACGACAGGCAGTTTGCGCTTTTACATCATTGCGGCCTGTTTGTACATACCTCGCAATGATTTTACGCGCACATTGCGAAACAAATACGCCTGAATTGGGCGCAAAAGCGTTAGTACATCTGGCCCTGAGACCCGTCCTTGAAAGCAACAGGGAAGGACAACAGCTCCAGACTGTGTGTGTTTTATTTATCTTGATAAGTGTTTTGTATTTTATTTATGCCACTGATGGCTAGTGTGGTCTCGTTTGGGGAGATGGGTACTGGCCATTTCTCATCTGTAATCACTGAAGTTGAAGTTGAATGTTGTTATGTATGTGTTTTTGGTTCAGTTACTGTGAATAATCTAAAAAAGATAGTTTATTCCAAAAAAATCCTGTATTGTATTTCGGGTTTGTGAAACTCACAAAATTTGTATGGACATTTCTATAATGGACTTTCACTTTGCTGCCTTTCTTGTGCTTCCTGTGTGTGCATGCAGAAACTGATACTACTTACTGTCTGAGCAATGCATTGTAAGGCATTGCAAAAAGTGAACTTAAAGTGTCTTAAAGTAATACTCCTCATCTGTTGCATGTTGTAGTTTCCAGGGAAGAAGGCAGACAAACAGACTGGTCTGGTCTGGTATGGGAAAGTCAATGAATGTGATTTTTAACATTGCACGTCTATAATATATTATCTTATTGGAGTGGAATACATATTTACATCACACACACACACACACACACACACACACACACATATTTTTACCTCATTGTGCTGTCAGTAAGATAAGCTATTAAGCTGCATTATACACAAGTTTATTTTCATCTGTAGTTTTTCATTATTTGTAGTTCAGGTATAAATGTTTCATTGAAGTGCTTCACTGCATTAAGTAGGACCATACAGGGATGGACACACGTGGTGTGTGTGTGTGTGTGTATGTGTGTGTGTGTATGTGTATCAGTATCTCTTTAGTGACTACATGATGTTTCCCACAGCTTTGGTGTGTAAACAGCACATTAGACAGAAGATAAAGCCTCAAGGACCAAACATCCCACGTATATGTGTTCCTAATAGGGATGTGAATGTGTTCCTAATGTGTTCCTAATTGGGATGTGAATGTGTTCCTAATGTGTTCCTAATTGGGATGTGAATGTGTTCCTAATTAAACTGTGTTGGGGTGGATCATCCTTTTGGAAAGGCTAACTAACACAGCCGAGGGTTACTTATGAGGATATTAACAGTAAATGCCTTTATAAAATATATTTGTTTGTTATTGTACTTACATTGGCATACTACATTTATTCATTTACTGAAAAAAACTAGACGTATTTACTGAAAACAACTGGACAATAAGATTTCACCTATCGGTTGTAATACATGTGTATTGCACCTCTTGGCAATTTGATGAAAATGTTCCAAGTCAATGCACTCGCTTTCCTTTAATCTAGTGAGGCATTTTAGAACCTTTAGCTCTTCAGAACATTTTGCCAACCAGCATACATGAAGCTAGTTTTGTAGAATATTTCACTTTCCATTTGACCATGGAGAAATATGTTTATTTTGTATTATTATTTCAAGACAATGTGGCAGACTACTGCATCTTTTACAAGTGTTATAAACTGTTGTTTGCTGTTGACAAACAAATGTTGATGATATTGATATATTGTATATTATTTGCTGATGTGCATTAGAGGAATGAGTAGGTGTATTACGTGATAGCTGAGGTTCCCCTGCCAAGTGCAGGATGGGGTGTTTGGACAGGGCTGTTTGGACAGTTGTTGGATGTGTGATGTGAGCTCTAGGTCGTCTTGGCAATTGTGATGGTGGCTGTAATATTGCTCGATGGGTAAGGTGAACTGTAGGCAACACTGCAGGTGTATTATGTGAATTCCAGTGTCTAGGCAACACTGCAGGTGTGTTATGTGAATTCCAGTGTCTCTAGGCAACACTTCAGGTGTGTTATGTGAATTCCAATGTCTCTAGGCAACACTGCAGGTGTGTAATGTGTGAATTCCAGTGTCTCTAGGCAACACTGCAGGTGTGTTATGTGAATTACAGTACACCCAGCCTTGTACACCGTACACCCAACACTTGTGGGCACAGGAATACCTTTCCTCAGAAATCCTACACTACTGAACCAAAACTCTTCCCCATAGCATTTGTAGAGGACAATAAACCTGCACATGCCATTGTTTTATTAAATAAAGTTGTATGGAAAATACCTGCGCCTTGTTCTTTTATAGCGCTGCACACTTAGAGGTCATAACATGTACTGTATGTTAATATATATGGGCCCTACATCTGACCAAAAGGCCCCTGCAAGTTAAGATGCAGAAGTAAGCAGTAGCCACACAGTTCACGCCGTTTATCATCTTATAATAGACCACTCAGGTCTGTTCCACATGCAATTGGAGTCTGTGTTCAAATCATCATAAGTTCTCTATTTCCTTTTCTCAGATACAGCAGGTAGATCCTGCTAATAATGTCCATGTCTTGCTTAGAGAAGTAGATCCTGCTAATAATGTCCATGTCTTGCTTAGAGAAGTAGATCATGCCAACAATGTCTATTTCTTGCTTAGATAGGTAGATCATGCTAAAGATGATAAACATTCTCTGATGATAAAAAAGCCCCTGGATTCTTTTGAGCATCTTATTGAATAAAAACACGTAGCGTTGAGCTCTGATTGCGTCTTAACTGATGAATGAGGCTTTATTCCGTATAAAGTATCTTTCTATCTATCTATCATATTCCGTGTCTGCCTGCACAACATGAAGAACATCCACCACACAGTGACAAGCAAACTTTTCACCCGCCCATGAACTGTAGTATGTTATGACCATTCATAATATTTATTTGATACATAAAATATAACAGGTTGGTCTCAGTCATGCATTTGGCCAAGACTACAAAGACAGATATTTGCACAGAGCTGCTTTGGACCCAGATAAGGACCCTGATATGCACCCTGATATGCACTCAGATAAGGACCCTGATATGCACCCAGATAAGGACCCTGATATGGACCCTGATATGCACCCAGATAAGGACCCTGATATGAACCCTGATATGCACCCTAATTTGCACAGAGCTGCTTTGGGTTCAGGGTGATTCAGTCCTCCAGGTGACAGTCAATCAGGTGGCCTCTGAACTGATGACCTCTGAACTGAGTGTGTGTGTGTTTCCTATTGCAATGAACACCACACTGAAGTCTCTAAAGAAGAAATAACCAATAACTGAACATTTCCTGCCTATAGACATGTCCACCAAAACAAATAACTCTTTAACTGAAATGCTTCTAAATCTTACACGGCATGGGGTGCAGAGTTAGGGTTATTATGGGGTGCAGAGCCACATGCTAATAGACGGTGCACAAGTAACATAGAAAAAGCAACCGCACAGTACAACAATCAAATGCTACAACAGGACAGTCCAGCCATGTGATGCTACAGCAGGACAGTCCAGACATGTGATGCTACAGCAGGACAGTCCAGCCACGTGATGCTACAACAGAAGGACAGTCCAGCCATGTGATGCTACAACAGAAGGACAGTCCAGCCATGTGATGCTACAACAGAGGGACAGTCCAGCCATGTGATGTTCAGTCCAGCCATGCGGTGTTCAGTCCAGCCATGTGGTGTTCAGTTCAGCCATGTGGTGTTCAGTTCAGCTATGTGGTGTTGGAGCTGCAGCGGGTCCAGCCGAGGAGCCGAGGTGTGTGTGTGGAGGTGTGTGAGTGTTTGGGGGTCGACGTGTGTGTGTGTGTTTGGGGACCTACAACAGAAGGACAGTCCAGCCATGTGGTGTTGGAGCTGCAGCGGGTCCAGCCGAGGAGACCGCAGCGGATGGAGAGAACAGGCCAGCGCGCTTGAGAGTCTCGTCTGCATCTTATGGGTGTGGTGAGTGTGTGTCTATGTGTTTGTATGTGTGCATGTTATGGGTGTGTGTGTGTGTGTGCGTGTGTGTGGGCATGTTGAGGTGTCAGGCCTCTGCTGGTGAGGTGTTGAGCGCTACAAGGTTGACCGAGTCGTCCCTGCTGCTGCTGCTGGTGCTGTCTGAGACGTCGGAGGGGATGTAGCACCCCGAGTCGCGCGGACAGTCCTTAGACTCTGCCTCCTTAGACTCCGCCTTCTCCAACTCCGCCTCCTGGGCCTCAGATGGAGACGTGGGCTCCTCGCTAGCCTCGCCATCTTTCAGGGCATCTACGACAACAACAACAACAACAACTTTTAATTGAGCCTTTTTTCCACCTCCACCCAAATCTGATCTCTTCAGTTCACTAGCGAGCTCGCCTCTTCAGAAATATGAGAAACGATGAGAGATATTTAGCTAGCGCGAAAAACCACACCAACCTCAAGGCCATTTCCTGCCTTTCTGTTATGAGCTTCTTGCCCCATGTTAACCTGCATTCACTGCAAAAAATACAACCTAACCAAGTGTTATTTAAGATAAAAAAATACAACCTAACCAAGTGTTATTTAAGATCAAAAAATACAACCTAACCAAGTGTTATTTAAGATCAAAAAATACAACCTAACCATGTGTTATTTAAGATCAAAAAATACAACCTAACCATGTGTTATTTAAGATCAAAAAATACAACCTAACCAAGTGTTATTTAAGATAAAAAAATACAACCTAACCAAGTGTTATTTAAGATAAAAAAATACAACCTAACCAAGTGTTATTTAAGATCAAAAAATCTATTTGGTGTTGTTTTTAGTATGAGCAGATTATAGCGCTCTCTTGAAACATCATTTTAACTTATCATTTATCTTATCAAGACAAATTTACTCAACGCACTGGCAGACAAATTTGCTTGTTTTTAGGACAAATTTGCTTGTTCAGTCAAATGATTTGCTTGTTCAAGTCAAATGATTTTCAAGAAAGCGCTAGCTAAGTCTCTTTATACTGAAAACAATACCAACAGATTTTTTGATCTTGATATAAGATTAACAACACTTGGTTAGATAATATTAGATAAGCATTTTTTCCAAAACATGCAAAAGTGTGGGCATTTCACGTGATTTGAGCTTTCAGACCACTTTTATCAAGGTCTCTTCAGGACTTTTATACACATGGCGTGTTTATAAAGAGTGTTAGGAGAGGCCCAGTGATCAGGCCCGGTGATCAGGCCCAGTGATCAGGCCCGGTGATTAGGCCCGGTGATCAGGCCCGGTGATTAAGACAGTGATTAGGCCCGGTGATTAAGACAGTGATCAGGCCAGTGATCAGGCCCGGTGATTAAGACAGTGATCAGGCCCGGTGATTAAGACAGTGATCAGGCCCGGTGATCAGGCCCGGTGATTAAGACAGTGATCAGGCCCTGTGATTAAGCCAGTGATCAGGCCCGGTGATCAGGCCCGGTGATTAAGCCAGTGATCAGGCCCGGTGATCAGGCCCGGTGATTAAGACAGTGATCAGGCCCTGTGATTAAGACAGTGATCAGGCCCGGTGACAGCAGTTGACCTGCGTCAGCTGCAGCGGCCCTCGGTACTCACTGGGCTCTGGCTCGTGCAGACACTCTGTGGCGGCCAGCAGTCGGTGGCGGTGCTCTGGATCGGTCATGTTCAGCTCGATCAGGTGCTGCTCCTTCAGCTCCTTCAGGTCGTCCACAGTCTGGTATCCGTTCAGCATCAGAGATGAGGCGTGTTCCTGTACATGGAAAACCATACTGGACTGTGAAACACACCCCAAACATCAGCGTTTCAACACGAAACCTACACATCAAAGACAAAGCATCAAAGACAAAGCATGTTTCTGTGGATAGAAAGCACACGTATAAGTATATATAAGTATATATACTTTTTTGATCCCGTGAGGGAAATTTGGTCTCTGCATTTAACCCAATCAGTGAATTAGTGAAACACAAACAGCACACAGTGAGGTGAAGCACACACTAACCCGGCGAGTGAGCTGCCTGCTACAACGGGCGGGCGCCGGGGAGCAGTGAGGGGTTAGGTGCCTTGCTCAAGGGCACTTCAGCCACGGCCCACTGGTCGGGGCTCGAACCGGCAACCCTCCGGTTACAAGTCCAGAGTGCTAACCAGTGGGCCACGGCTGCCCACGTCTCCCCAAACATCAGCATTTCAACATAAAACCTGACTACTGTCTCGATCGATGTAGAGGCATCAGAGATTATGTGTTTTTGTGGATACAGACTAAGAATGGAACTGAGAAAACATTAACATTTCAGCACAAAGAATGGAACATTAGCATTTCATCACAAAACCTAAACCATACGACACAATATATGTTCCCTCACAAACCAAATAAGACACACCACACTGACCTCAAAAAAAAAAATCTTCCAAACATCAGTGTTTCCACAGTGACAGACAAATCAACAAAAAGCTGTTACAAACAAGTCAAAAGTGCTAACTCTAGCTGCTCAGTGCTAACTCTTGCTGCCAGGAGTGCTAACTCTAGCTGCTCAGTGCTAACTCTAGCTGCTCAGTACTAACTCTAGTTGCTCAGAGTGCTAACTCTAGCCTTTAGGAGTGCTAACTCTAGCTGCTCAGTGCTAACTTTAGCTTCTAGGAATGCTAACTCTAGCTGCTCAGTGCTAACTCTAGCTTCTAGGAGTGCTACCTCTAGCTGCTAAGAGTGCTAACTCTAGCTGCTCAGTGTTAACTCTAGCTTCTAGGAGTGCTAACTCTAGCTTCTAGGAGGGCTAACTCTAGCTACTGAGTGCTAACTCTAGCTTCCCCAGATAGCAATTTCCTTTGGGCCGGATCCGCATAAAAGCCATTAGATCCGCCTGTAGCGGACATACGGTATCTGACTGTGGGCCAGGTCTTCTCCTGATACAGGTTTCAGCTCTGCTAGCAATGCTGTTTTATCACCGGTTTACAGATTTGTCCCAGGTCCAATTTCCGCAACTCAACTGGAAGTCAGGAGATGAGTTTAAAATACAAAACACCGATTTGGCCCAAACCTGTGATACGGATATGAGCCGAAGGACCATTTTTTCACAGCAGACCCAGGTGGTAATGATATTAATTAAGGTGCTGATTCTGCTAAATTGACCTTTCCTACTTCATTGTCAACTGGCTGCTAAAAAAAAAAAAAAAGGTATTTTGGAATGTCACAAATTTAGAAACCATGGGGGTGCACTATGTTCCCATGGCCACTTCATTTCTACAGTAAGGCTGGAAAAGAAGATATAGTTGGCTCAGTATTGATCATATGCTCGTTTCATTATTTTTATTATTACCTAGCAGTGGTAAAAGTAGTCAATTGTTGTTTGTGTCAGATCAAACAGTGCTATGAGACAACCCCATATTCTTGCCACGCATGCAGAAGTCCAAGCAGTAACGTTAATCAAGGATCTTTGGTTTGCTCACTGTCAATCTTTTGACATGATTTGCCAGCCTGGACTAGGACAGCCCAACTTTTCAAGGTAGGCTCTGCTTTTCTGCTTTTTTATCTCTGTTGGTTTATTCAGAGACAACAATAAGCAAACGAGCGATTGATAACTTTACTGTAAGGTTATACTATTATTTTCCAGCAATATAGGCTAGGCTACTAGCTTAGCTTGAGCAAAACAGCCATCACAATAACTAGCCTATTTTGGTAACAGCTAACGCCAACAGGATCACTGATAAAAAACGAGTGTAATTGTGACTTAACCTATTTTCAAAAGGAATAAATGGCTCATGTTTATTTTTGTTGTTTCAGATTGACCATGGAGATGACTGAGGAAGACAGCCTGAATATCGATGGGAACAGTGGAATTAACACGACTTAAACTTTGTCTGGGATTGCACTTCTACAGCCAGGTTGTTGAATAAAAAAAATAATAAGACACTTATGTGTAAAGTTTTTTTTACCCCCCTTGTGTTTGTAGCCTAGCTTATGTTTATCAGTTGAGCTGTTGGGAAAACGTTACGAACTTTAGCCTGGGTGAACCTATAACGAACCTGTTAGCAAATGTGTAGCAAACAGATTTTTCAGGATAATTAGCCCTAATTACCAATCACATTTCACATGTCAAATAAAGCCGGCTGATGTCTGATAAACGGGTCCGTACCACACACAATAAGCGGACCCGTATTGCATATGATAAACAGATCTGGAACACGTCAGTAACACAGACTACCATACGGAACTGGGCCAGTCTTAGCCCTTATTGGTACCAGATCCGTCAAACGGATCCAGACCAATTTTGGACCGATGTGCGTTTGGGCGCCGGATCAGGTCCATTATGCAGATCCGTGCCGGACGTTGTGGTAGGTGTGGCCCAGTTCCGTCCCAGTGTATGTTTGCTATCTGGGTCTACTACAGGAATGCTAACTCTGGCTGCTCAGAGTGCTAACTCTAGCTGCTAAGTGCTAACTCTAGCCTCTAGGAGTGCTAAACTTCTAGGAGTGCTAACTCTAGCTGCTAAGTGCTAACTCTAGCTTCTAGGAGTGCTAACTCTAGCTGCTCAGTGCTAATGTAACAGGTCACATTTCTATTGTTTTATAATTACACAAAGATGGTTTTTGCCTTGACACACTGCCTTGTATCGCCAGTACAGTGAGAGTCCTAGTGGGCCTCCGTAGTCTCCCGCCCCCTCTAATGTATCAATTTTTCATATTCATATTTTGGCTGTGCCCTTCACCTCTTCCCTGTCTCTGTCACTTTGGGGAAGAGGTATGTTATCTGTCTATCCCTCCTTTCATATTATATTAAATATCTTCACCCTATACTGTCTTTCACTACTATCATAACTATCACTTTACCTATATTTACTTTCTGTACACTTTGTTTTATCTATTATGGAGCTTTCTTGTTTATTTCTTTATATTTTGTACTTTCGTGTCACATGGTGTAAAATGAACCTGTGACTAGCCTGTGGCTGCAGCCTGTACCCTGTATAATGCTACTGTATGTTGTTAGCGATCGCTAGTACTTAGCATGCTATTTATAATTCACCACAGGAGTTGGGGGAAGGAGAACCTACTGCCTGCTTCACTGTATTGTCCCTATTGTTTTGCAGGTGTGTCATTGTTTTCTGTTTGTTTAGCACTTTGTCATGGTGTTATTTTGCTTGTAACCTTGTACAGTTAATTAGCATGCTAGCTCCCGCTAGCGTAGTTGCTAACTAAGTTAGCCATACTAGCTAGCTACTTCCATTAGGTCTCTATCAGGAGCTAGGCTAGGTAGCATAGTTTAATGGTTAAATCCTAGCGACTAGTTGTGTTAACCTTTTAAATGTAATGATTGATGTTACTTTTATTTTATATCTTGTATTTTGTATTTAGTATGTTTTGTGTGGGTTACCTGTGCTTTTTGGCCCTGTCTCTGTCACTTTGGGGAAGAGGAGTTGGGGGAAGGAGAACCTACTGCCTGCTTCACTGTATTGTCCCTATTGTTTTGCAGAGAGAATAAAAGCCCGCGAATACATCGTCATCCCGTGTCACGTCAGTCACTCAAAAACAGCAAATCACAACGCAGAGTGTATTCCACCGGTCACACTAACTCTAGGGTTCCCAAACTCCATCAACGTGGGCCTCCCCTCTGAAAACAGTGACACCTCCCCCCCCTCCACAATCATTTTCAAATAATGATATTCACTTCAGTTAATTCACTTTCAGTCCACTTAAATCTGTGCTATACTATGCTATGCAATGCAATGAGACTCGAAGAGCTACAGTGTTGTAAGGCTGCGTGTACAAATCCGCTTGGAGCTCAAGCTTCAAGCTGCAAGTTACCGTTCACAGGTAACTTGCAGCTAGCTCGGCTGGCGGCACTGTTGCTAAATTACTTTATGAAGTTTGGCACAATACATTCTCACTCAGGATAGGGATCAATAATACTTTCCACTATCCCAAAGATTTAGTATACATCTCTTCTATGATTTATTTCGATTTTATAATGTTGACAATTACATAATCATTGAAAAAAAAAACATAGATAGTACTAACATGAAATAAACGTTTTTCCTTCTTTTTTGAATCAACCTTCCGCGCCTCCCCTCAAATTATTTGGCGCCCCCCAGGGGAGGCGCGCCTCACAGTTTGGGAACCTCTGGTGTACCTCATATGCACACGGTCTAGCATGGGTCTACCTCATATGCACACGGTCTAGCACGGGTCTACCTCATCTGGACACGGTCTAGCACGGGTCTACCTCATATGCACACGGTCTAGCATGGGTCTACCTCATCTGGACACGGTCTAGCACGGGTCTACCTCATATGCATACGGTCTAGCACGGGTCTACCTCTGGACACGGTCTAAAGCCTGCAGCATGCTTCTGCCTCAACTCTTTCAGAACCTTTCAGAGTTGGGGTTCTGCGTTGGGGTTCTGCGTTGGGGTTGCTTTGCATCATGGTGCATTTCACCTCCATAACGCTAGGGGGTGTGTGGCTTTGAAGATCGGTGTCGCCTGTGTCTGCGTCGTCACTCAACACCAAAATGATACTCAGAGTGGCAAACCCCAGACTGTCATGCTCCTTGGGGATCCTTAATGTATCTATCTATCTGTCTGATTACCGCATGTTTGCTCCTAAACAAAAGCCCTGATTAATGCATGTTTGCTCCTAAACAAAAGCCCTGATTACCGCATGTTTACATGTGGACTCATTCTTGGTTGTTTAGACTCCATTGCTCTTGGGTGCGCACCTCCAGGTTGAGGCAGGCGAGGAGCTCCAACAGGGTGTTGGGTCGCGGCCGCCGCCTCCTGCCCTGGGACGTGGCTCTTCTGCGGGGCTCCGGCTCCGTCTCCACCAGCACGTCCACGTAGATGAACTTGAAGCTGCCCACGCGGCCGTTCAGCAGGCCCGTCCAGATGCCCATGGCCGGCTTGCTGATGACCTCAATCACGTCCCCCACCTGCAAAACAAGAACATTTTAGAAAATCCTAACTTTTAATCCTAAACTTTTAATGCATGCCATCAGCGATTAGTCATCTTACTGGCATGCAATACCATGTCACAGTTTTCTTGAAAAGCAGATGATTGATGTGGAGGAACACACACTGTATGAAGTGGAGAACATTGAGAAACACACTGTATCAAGTAGAGAACGTGGAGAAACAAACTGTATAAAGTGAAGAACGTGGTGGAACAAACTGTATAAAGTGAAGAACGTAGAGGAACACACTGTATCAGGTGGAGAATGTGGAGGAACCCACAATGTATCAGGTGGAGAACGTGGAGGAACGCACTGTATGAAGTGGAGAACGTTCTGTATCAGGTGGAGAACGTGGAGGAACGCACTGTATGAAGTGGAGAACGTTCTGTATCAGGTGGAGAACGTGGAGGAACACACTGTATCAGGTGGAGAACGTGGAGGAACACACAATGTATCAGGTGGAGAACGTTCTGTATCAGGTACCAATATTGCCAAACTTAGAGGGCTCAAAAGATGATTTAGAAAAACTCATTCATTTATCTCCAGCAGAGTTGATTACTACAGTGTGACTTTTCACAGGCCTTCCTAAAAAGTCCATCAAACATCTTCAGGTGATTCAAAATGCAGCAGCTAGGGTTCTCACAAAAACTAAAAGAACTGACCACATTACTCCAAGTCCCTGCAATGGCTTCCAGTAAGTCACAGAATTGACTTTAAAGCACTATTGCTTGTTTATAAATCAGTAAATGGAGCAGGACCTAAATACCTGTCAGACATGCTTCAGCAGTACACACCTTCTCGTCCTCTCAGGTCCCAGGTGAAAAACCTGCTAGTAAAACCTGCTGTTAGAACTAAACAGGTGTGGTTGGTCGTGGTAGTGGGGGATGTGTGCATATGCTGGGGGCCTGGGCCGATGGGTGGCACGCAGGTCCTCCCCTCTGTCAGCTCGTCGCAGTATTGCAGGGGCTGGGTGGAACTGTGGCCATTAATGGGTGCCCAGGTTGGCAATCAGTCAGGCAATCAACCAGGCAATCAGTTATTCCTATTATTATACTTATCATTAATAGAATAATTACAACTCCTCTCCTCTGAAACCCTCCCTCTCTATGTTCCAGCTTCTCTCCTCCTGGCCCAACAGCAAGCCAGCCTTATACATATGCACACACACACACACACACACACACATACATCCTCACATACTCACTACCCCTCACCCCCCATCCCCACCCCCATCCCAACACCACCTCATTCACACTCTCAGAGCTACCATCCGCTAACCTGGCAATAGCCAGATGAATTTGAACCGATCCATTGAAGTGTTGCTTCAGAAGGCTGGGCCTAATCAAAAAATGCTTGCATATGATTGAGTAAGCCACTTGTCCGTCATCTATTGACGTGCTACTTCAACCACTCACATCGAAGCCAACCCGTGGACGCTAATAACAGACTCACAGTCGCTTCTACGCTTATGTCACATCTATGAAACTCCCGCCCCTGCGTCCTGATTGGCTAAACCATAAAGTCGGTTGCAGAAATCACTCTCAATGGAAGAGGTCCCAGATGGATGTGAGTGAAGCTAGGCGGAGCTAAGTGGAACGACATTCATCTGGCTAGGGTCAGGTTAACCATCCGCACCCCCATCCTCCCTTCTTTTCATTCCGGTCATCAATTTCATCCCTGATAATCATATCTGTAATCATCCTGGACATAAATCATCCTTAGCCTTTCTGTTATTAATGTTATGTTGTGTTATGTTTGTGGAAGCCAAGTCAATGTGATGTCTTGTTAAGTTACAGTATGTGTTTATGTAATGTACGTCTGTTTGTCGTATGTAGTATTCATGTGCATGTCGTAGTGTTGCATTTTCTGTAATGTCAATGATGTTTGCAAATAAAAAAAAAGAACAAAAAAAACTAAACATGGTGAAGCAGCTTTTAGCTGCTATGCGGCTCAGCTCTGGAACCAACTTTCGGATGACATCAAAAACGCCCCAACTGTAGCCAACTGTTTTAAATTTAGACTTAAAGACCAAACTGTTCTCAGATGCTTTCTGCTAACTGCACTGAGTTATAATTTCTGAATCTGTCTTGAAAATTATTCTACCTTGTGTCTTTTATTTTGTCTTTTTAATCAATCTCTATTTTTAAATGATTTTACCTTGTGTTTTATGTTTTCTTTTTATTATGATCTTTACCTTTTGAACTATTCTTTGACTATATTGGCCTTCTATGCTTTTATTTGTTATCATTATTTGGTTTTGTTTATGTAAAGTACATTGAATGACCTCTGTGTATGAAATATGTTTTATAAATAAACTTGACTTGACTTGACATTGTATCAGGTGGAGAACATGGAGGAACACACTGTATCAGGTGGAGAACATAGAGGAACACACTGTATCAGGTGGAGAACATAGAGGAACACACTGTATCAGGTGGAGAACATAGAGGAACACACTGTATCAGGTGGAGAACATGGAGGAACGCACTCTATCAGGTGGAGAACATGGAGGAACACACTGTATCAGGTAAAAAGAGCTCAGTCTCCACTGGGCTGATCACCTTGAGTCTTGAGCGACTGGGCAGGAAGTCAGTGTGCTCACCTTGAGTCTGAGGGACTCGTTGTCGTAGGGACTGGGCAGGAAGTCAGTGTGCACACGGGCTCGGCCGCAGAACTGCCCCGTGTAGGGGACCTCCTCCTCCAGCCGCACACTGCCCCTGTTGCTTAAGCCCTCTGAGCCGCTGGTGATCCCGCCTGGGTAGTGGACACACGTTACACACTTTTTTAAAATATTACACGCATAATACACATTACACACATTACACACATCACACACACGTTAAACACATTACACACATTACACACACGTTAAACACATTACACACATCACACACACGTTAAACACATTACACACATTACACACACGTTAAACACATTACACACATTACACACACACGTTAAACACATTACACACATTACACACATGTTAAACACATTACACACATCACACACACACGTTAAACACATTACACACATTACACACACGTTAAACACATTACACACATAATACACATTACACACATCACACACACGTTAAACACATTACACACATGTTAAACACATTACACACATAACACACATTACACACATCACACACACGTTAAACACATTACACACATTCCTGCTGAAAAAAACAGCTAGAAAGCAGCTTGTGCTGGTAGCTGGTTTTAGCTGGTTTTCTTCCAGCTCTTGCCGGTCTTTGCTGGTGTAGCTGGTTGGACCACCTGCTGGATATGCTGGCGTGACCATCTAAGGAAGCCGGTCATGCTGGTTTGACCAGCCTGTCGTGTGGGATACAGCTGGTGCAAGATGGTCATGCTGGTGACCAGCTTGCCAAGCTTGACATTGTTGGTGTAAGATGGTCATGCTGGTTTGACCAACATAAGCTGGCACGGCCAGTTAAACCAGCAGTGTAGACCAGCAACACCAGCTAAAATGACCAGCTTGAGGTGGTACAACAAGCAAAACCAGCTGAATTACCATCGTTAGGTGGGTAAACCAGATGAAGGTATGTTTTCGCAAGAGATTTGCTGGTCTAGCTGGTCAACCATCATAGGGTGGTCAAAGAAGCTGGTCAACCAGCAAACCACCTTTAGCTGGTCAGGCTGTTTTTTTCAGCAGGGATTACACACATTACACACATCACACACACGTTAAACACATTACACACATGTTAAACACATTATATAAACACATTGCACTCTGGACTTGTAACCGGAGGGTTGCCCGTTCGAGCCCCGACCAGTGGGCCATGGCTAAAGTGCTCTTGAGCAAGGCACCTAACCCTCACTGCCCTCGAAGCCGCTGTTGTAGCAGGCAGCTCACTGCCGGGATTAGTGTGTGCTTCACCTCACTGTGTGTTCACTTTGTGTTGTTTGTGTTTCACTAATTCATCGATTGGGTTAAATGCAGAGACCAAATTTCCCTCACAGGATCAAAAAAGTATATATACTTATACTTACACACATTACACACGTTACACACACGTTAAACACATAACACACATTACACACATCATACACACGTTAAACACGTTACACACACGTTAAACACATAACACACACCTTAAACACATTACACACATAATACACATCACACACGCCTCATCTCTGATATACAACTCAGGAGCTCATATCTGTTCAACTTCAACATGCCACAAGCCTTTAATGCGTCATTGTTTTAAAAACAGTGGTGGGCAGTTATTTACAACAGGACGCAATCATTCATTTTGAGCAAAAAACAATATTTTGCCATTTATATTTGTTTGCACCTTGGTGTTAACCGAGGTCAGCACGCTGCCAGCCTGCTAGTTCATTTGGTAGCATGTTTCTATTCTTAGATAGGGCCTTCAGCTGTTCATTCTGTCCACTAGATAGATAGATAGATAGATAGTTAGATACTTTATTGACATCACACACAACTACCCAGATAGCAATTTCCTTTGGGCCGATCCGCATAAAAGCTATTAGATCCACTTGTAGCGACATACGGTATCTGACTGTGGGCCAGGTCTGCTCCTGATACAGGTTTCAGCTCTGCTAGCAATGCTGTTTTATCACCGGTTTACAGATTTGTCCCAGGTCCACTTCCGCAACTCAACTGGAAGTCGGAGATGCTTTAAAATACAAAAACACCGATTTGGCCCAAACCTGTGATAATGGATATGAGCCAAGGACCATTTTTCACAGCAGACCCAGGTGGTAATGATATTAATTAAGGTGCTGATTCTGCTAAATTGACCTTTCCCTACTTCATTGTCAACTGGCTGCTAAAGAAAAAAAGGTATTTTGAATGGCACAAATTTAGAAACCATGGGGTGCACTATGTTCCCATGGCCACTTCCATTTCTACAGTAAGGCTGGAAAAGAAGATATAGTTGGCTCAGTATTGATCATATGCTCGTTTCATTATTTTTATTATTACCTAGCAGTGGTAAAAGTAGTCAATTGTTGTTTGTGTCAGATCAAACAGTGCTATGAGACAACCCCATATTCTTGCCACGCATGCAGAAGTCCAAGCAGTAACGCTAATCAAGGATCTTTGGTTTGCTCACTGTCAATCTTTTGACATGATTTGCCAGCCTGGACTAGGACAGCCCAACTTTTCAAGGTAGGCTCTGCTTTTCTGCTTTTTATCTCTGTTGGTTTATTCAGAGACAACAATAAGCAAACGAGCGATTGATAACTTTACTGTAAGGTTATACTATTATTTTCCAGCAATATAGGCTAGGCTACTAGCTTAGCTTGAGCAAAACAGCCATCACAATAACTAGCCTATTTTGGTAACAGCTAACGCCAACAGGATCACTGATAAAAAAACGAGTGTAATTGTGACTTAACCTATTTTCAAAAAGGAATAAATGGCTCATGTTTATTTTTTGTTGTTTCAGATTGACCATGGAGATGACTGAGGAAGACAGCCTGAATATCGATGGGAACAGTGGAATTAACACGACTTAAACTTTGTCTGGGATTGCACTTCTACAGCCAGGTTGTTGAATAAAAAAAATAATAAGACACTTATGTGTAAAGTTTTTTTACCCGCCTTGTGTTTGTAGCCTAGCTTATGTTTATCAGTTGAGCTGTTGGGAAAACGTTACGAACTTTAGCCTGGGTGAACCTATAACGAACCTGTTAGCAAATGTGTAGCAAACAGATTTTTCAGGATAATTAGCCCTAATTACCAATCACATTTCACATGTCAAATAAAGCCGGGCTGATGTCTGATAAACGGGTCCGTACCACACACAATAAGCGGACCCAGATTGCATATGATAAACAGATCTGGAACACGCCAGTAACACAGACTACCATACGGAACTGGGCCAGTCTTAGCCCTTATTGGTACCAGATCCGTCAAACGGATCCAGACCAATTTTGGACCGAAAGCGCTTTGGACGCCGGATCAGGTCCATTATGCAGATCCGTGCCGGACGTTGTGGTAGGTGTGGCCCAGTTCCGTCCCAGTGTATGTTTGCTATCTGGGTACACACACAGTGGATAATATGGACAGTGGACAATACAGTGGACAATACAGTGGACAACATGGACTGAGATTGCAGGATTAGTCTCCTACTGGAAGAGCTCTGTCCACTGTGGAGGCTGTAGAGGCTCTCCAGGGAGTTGCTGGACGTCCTGTGGGCTTTGGCCAGCGCGGTGCCGGTGCCTGCGTCCCCTTCGGTCTGATGGTCTCCCTCAGTGTCCTCCCCCTGGACCACATGTAAAGGTACATGAAGACTTTTAGTAACTAACTAATAATGCATAGAGCACATATAGACATCACATACAACATGCCATACACATATATGGACATATATGGACTTCACATACAACATACCATACACATATGGACATCACATACAACATGCCATATATGGACATCACATACAACATGCCACATATGGACATCCCATACAACATGCCACATATGGACATCACATACAACATGCCATACACACATATGGACATCCCATACAACATGCCACATATGGACATCACATACAACATGCCATACACACATATGGACATCACATACAACATGCCATACACACATATGGACATCCCATACAACATGCCACATATGGACATCACATACAACATGCCATACACACATATGGACATCACATACAACATGCCATACACACATATGGACATCCCATACAACATGCCACATATGGACATCACATACAACATGCCATACACACATATGGACATCACATACAACATGCCATACACACATATGGCATATGGACATCACATACAACTAGGGTTGGGTATCGTTTGGGTTTTATCCGACACCGGTGCTAAATCAATACTTTTAAAACAGTACCAGAACTGGTACTTTGTTTTTACAATAAAATGCCCAAACCAATGATGACTTGCTTTTGTTGATTGATAAGACGCATTTGAACATGAAATTGAACTATATATTTAGTTTATTATCAATATCTGTAGTAGCATTGCTTCCAGGCATAATTCTAATTGCAGATGGCTTGCCATAATTTTGAATGTTAAAACGGCTTCCACACAATGGCAAGTAGCCTAATCAATCTGTCCTCTGCTTTCAAGTTTATACAGAGGGCTTGCCATATCTCTAAATGTTAACATGTGGTGCTATCAAAGCAAGATGCTACAGATGGCGCATGACGTGCAGTGATGCATTGTATGTCGTAGCGTCTGCTTCGGCGCCGGTTACCTATTGGCACCGCAATCCATGTTGTTATTCAATGTCGTTACTAGTGTCTGCCTCGGCGCCGGCCATGTTGTTATTCAATGTCGTTACTAGTGTCTGCCTCGGCGCCGGCCATGTTGTTATTCAATGTCGTTACTAGTGTCTGCCTTTGCGCCGGCCATGTTGTTATTCGATGTCGTTACTAGTGCCTGCCTCGTCGCTGGTTACCTATTGGAACTGAATGCCGGTGCCCAACCCTTGAAGACCTTGTAGACCTTGAAATCTTGAATTTCCCCTGGGGATCAATAAAGTATCTATCTATCTATCTATCTATCTATCTATCTATCTATCTATCTATCCCTACAAACAACATAAAATACACATCTACTTGATATATATCAATAGAAAAAGTGTTTCCACGGTATCAAACCCGAGCCTGTTTCCACGGTATCAAAACTGAGCCTGTTTCCATGGTATCAAACCTGTGACTGTTTCCACGGTATCAAACCCATGACCTAGGTTAACACCTTACTCTGCTGGCCAGGCTAAATGAACAGTGAACTATACACACACAAACCACAGCACAACAAGGCAGTTCTCACACGCCTCACAATCAAACCCTTTCCGATCCTCTCTCTCTCTCTCTCTCTTTCCCTCTCTCTCTCTCTCTCTCTCTATGTGTGTGTGTGTGTGTGCAGTTTAGAAAGTGAAATCAACTAAAAGCCCATCGCCTTTGCCGTGACGTGCTTAATTCCACATGTGCCAAAGCGGCTCAGTATCCTAGTTTACACGAGGGCGTGGTCCTCCCCCACACACACGCACGCACACACGCACGCACACACGCATACACACACACACACACACACACCCCGGGACCAAAGACTTTAATCCCCACACAAGCTTCCTTACTCTTTAGAACTGAGACATAAGAGTTTTGTGTCTGTGTGTGTGTGTTGAGAACTGAGACATGAGAGGTGTGTGTGTGTGTGTGTGTGTGTGTGTGTGTAATGGTATTATTATAAATGTGGTGCCAGAATAGCTTAGGTAGGCCTAGCGTTTAGTAGCCTATGTACTTATGTGATAGACAACAACTAATGTGAATCACGGACTACACAACCAAAGAAAGTAAAGGCAAGTAAACCTGCGCTCACCAAATAAAGGACTGGACTGCACCCTTCACAAACTGTAAAAGTTAAGTTTATGCGTTTACAGTTGACTACAGTTGACAGTTCACTATCGGCCCACACAAACGATTCTGGTTTCCCTGCACTAGCCATTTTCGTCATATTGTTCTAGTGTTTGGTTTCTTCTTCTACTGTCTGCTTTATGCGCCTCTCCTCTCTGTTTCTGGTGAATTTCTATAACAGAAACAGCGCCACCTATAGGCCTGGAATATGAAGTAACGTGTTGAGTCGTGTTGAGACGCAAATATTCTTGAAACGATTACTCATCTCTACTCTACTCTACTCTACTCTACTCTACTCTACTCTACTCATCTCTACTCTACTCATCTCTACTCATCTCTTCTCATCTCTACTCTACTCTACTCATCTCTACTCTACTCATCTCTAATCTACTCTACTCTACTCATCTCTACTCTACTCTACTCATCTCTACTCTACTCTACTCATCTCTAGTCTACTCATCTCTACTCTACTCTACTCATCTCTACTCTACTCTACTCATCTCTACTCTACTCACTCGGTGAACTTCCCTTCTCTTTTCTTCAGTACTGATGATGTCATCAGTGCAAAACGGTCACAAACAGAGAACACGATCATCGCTATGGTTACGGACACATCGCACTCACCGCTTCCTCCGACAGGGCTTTGATGTACTTCCTGCCCATGCGCTTGCGCATCGTCATGGAGATGGCCTTCATCTTCTGCCCGATGGTCCCCTGTCTCGCCTGGTCAACATCAGGGTCTCTGCTGGCTCTGCAGAGGACTTTAGAGCACACACACACACACACACACACACACGCACACACACACACACACACGCACACACACACACGCACACGCACACACACACACACGCACACACACGCACACGCACACACACACACACACACGCACACGCACATACACGCACACACGCACACACACACACACACACGCACATACATGCACACACGCACACACACACACGCACACACGCACACGCACATACACGCACATACACGCAGTGAGATGAAGCTGATGCATTCCTCTCCCTTCCCTAAGTTAAGCAGTGTGTACTTAAATATAATAAACTATTATGTATCCATAGTAGTAACCACACACACACACACACACACACACACACACACACACACACACACTTCAGATAGATATTCAAAACGAGAAAAAATAACACCCCCCGCCCGCCCCAATCCAGACAGCAACAGAACCGGCCCAGTTCAACACACACACACACACAAACACAAACACACACACAACAGAACCTTCCCCGGTTCACACACACACACACACACACACACACACACACACACACACACACACACACACACATACACACACACACAAAGACAGACTGGTGAGAAAGGCCAATAACATTGTATGTGACTACACACCCCCCTGGCATCTCATTTTAAATTACTGCCATCTAGGCGTTGTTTCTGTCCACCCCTCCTGACCAAGAACAGATCCAAACTCTTTTTTGTACCACAAGCAATAAAAGCCTAGCCTGGCTAATGTCAGACCTCATCTCATCGAGATGGGGTCTGAGAACTAGACATTAATTTTCTCGTATTTGAAACGTGGTTTACGAATGCCCAGAGCCATTTATTGGGCGCTACGAATGTCTATCAAATGCGTCTGTACGTAGCTCATAACGGCTACGGTGTGTCGTCATCGTCTCGCTGCCCTCCCTCCGTTCTGTGATTGGTCCCCTAACTGAGGCAAAAATTTGCTCCATGGTATCCAGGTTGCCTAGCAGCGTGAATAAAACTGCGTGCGTAAGGCAGCATGGGAAAACCCAAGCTAATAAAAGCCTTAAATCAGTCAAAATAAGCTAGATGTCCAGCTGGCCAGGTCATACCCAAGGGTGTATAGTGTATTGTAGTGTGTGATGTATGACCTTTATGTTATGTCTGTCTGTGTCTGATGTATGGACTATTTGTTTGGTGTCATATGTCTGATGTCCTGTCATGAAGTGCCTTGCGACTGTGCTGCAAATCCAACTGCCCCACGGGGGCAATAAAGTTATCTACTACTACTGCTACTATTACACACACAAACACACACACACACACAATAAAGTTATCTACTACTACTACTGCTACTACCATTACACACACACACACACACAACAGAACCTTCCCCGGTTCAACACACACACACACACACACACACACACAAACACACAAGAAAATAAAATGTTTGCTGTTCGTACCACAGTAACGGTATTCTCATCAGGTTTGGATTGGCGAGCTTGATGTCTGAACGTGTCAAATTTACCAAAGCTGGATGATCTCTGTGCAAACAATATAAACCACAGTCAGACAAGCATATATATAAACCACAGTCAGACAAGCACATATTTCAACCACAGTCAAACAAGCACATATATAAACCACAGTCAAACAAGCACATATATAAGCCATAGTCAAACAAGCACATAATATATAAACCACAGTTAAACAAGCACATATATAAACCACAGTCAAACAAGCACATAATATATAAACCACAGTCAAACAAGCACATATATAAACCACAGTTAAACAAGCACATATATAAACCACAGTCAAACAAGCACATATATAAACCACAGTCAGACAAGCACATATATAAACCACAGTCAGACAAGCACATATATAAACCACAGTCAAACAAGCACATAATATTTAAACCACAGTCAAACAAGCACATATATAAACCACAGTCAGACAAGCACATATATAAACCACAGTCAGACAAGCACATATATAAACCACAGTCAAACAAGCACATAATATTTAAACCACAGTCAAACAAGCACATATATAAACCACAGTCAAACAAGCACATAATATATAAACCACAGTCAAACAAGCACATATATAAACCACAGTCAGACAAGCACATATATAAACCACAGTCAGACAAGCACATATATAAACCACAGTCAAACAAGCACATAATATTTAAACCACAGTCAAACAAGCACATATATAAACCACAGTCAAACAAGCACATAATATATAAACCACAGTCAAACAAGCACATATATAAACCACAGTCAGACAAGCACATATATAAACCACAGTCAGACAAGCACATAATATATAAACCACAGTCAAATAAGCACATAATATATAAACCACAGTCAAACAAGCACATATATAAACCACAGTCAGACAAGCACGTGTGAACAATCATTTACTCAGGCCACTTAACAGAAAGTGCTCCATTGTGAGTGGAGTGGAGGTAGAGTCCACTCACTAAGATATGCATAGATAATGCACAACACTAAAGTATGAGTACTATAGTCACGTCCCAGCACATAGATATACAGCACAGCAATATAGCCGTCCCGGCACATGCAGTAGATATAGATCACTGTACTGTAGTATTCACTGAGTACTACAGCCACATCCCAGCACATAGATATACAGCCACATCCCAGCACAGCACTAGAATATAATATGCACTGAGTACAGATCCCCAAGTAAACAGCACTAGAATATAATATGCACTGAGTACAGGTCCCCAAGTAAACAGCACTAGAATATAATATGCACTGAGTACAGGTCCCCAGGTAAACAGCACTAGAATATAATATGCACTGAGTAAGTAAACAGCACTGAGTACAGATCCCCAAGTCCCGAGTCCCAGCACTTTATCAGACACAGTAGAGTCAGTTCTTTACACATTCATGCCACTTCTCAGAGTATGTTGAGCACTTTCATCATTTCAGTTCTTTACACATTCATGCCATTTCTCAGAGTATGTTGAGCACTTTCATCTTTTCAGTTCTTTACACATTCATGCCATTTCTCAGAGTATGTTGAGCACTTTCATCATTTCAGTTCTTTACACATTCATGCCATTTCTCAGAGTATGTTGAGCACTTTCATCATTTCAGGACAATATTGTCACTATAACATGAAGGCAAAGTGTTGGTCCGGTTTTGAGCGATGGTGACACACTTCTCCATTTTCTCTCAGTTTGCTTTTCTAGTGCCATGAAATATAAAAGCTGAACAAAACTTTTCAATTAATCCTAAAAATAATCTTGGCAAATCTTACCCTCGGCTTATTCTTTGGTTTGTCAGATGCATTTGACGGTTTTCTATGAAGCATGTTCAGTTTGCTTTTGTTTTTCAGTTCAGTTTGCTTTTGTTTAGTTGGATTTTGTCTACTTCATGAAGTTTGTTTCTCGAGAGCTGGTTGCTACAGTACGTGTGTTCGGAGGTGTTAAAACTTGTTGTGACATTTGAGGCAAAGAGACACACACTTCCTTTACACTGGGCAGGATGTCAGTGGCTTAGCAAACTTTTTATCTGTCATCAAAGACACAAGCTTGTGGCCTTTTTTATTGGGGGCCTACGTACAACAACAGGAAACAAATCTTACATGAAAAAATATTTTTTGTCAATAATCTGACTGCACTATATATAGAGAGAGAGACACACCTCAGTATATTTTTCTGGCACTGCATGTGATCCTGCCGTATGTGACACTGCAATGTTCTTATTTGGCTAGTTACCGTTAGTGTTGCATCATCTAGCTTTACATCACTATTTCCTTATAGGACGGCCAAAGACTGGAGCATAACTGCTACATAACCTGCACAAGGCACTAACCCCTCACTGCTCCCCGAGCGCCACTGTAGCAGGCAGCTCACTGCTCTGAGTTAGTGTGTGCTTCACCTCACTGTGTGTTCACTGTGTGCTCTGTGTGTTCACTAATTTACAGATGGGATAAATGCAGAGACCAAATTCCTTGTATACGCAAGTGTACTCGGCCTAGAAACCTGATTTACATCTTTACATTTACATTTATGGGCGTAGGGGCAGCCGTGGCCTACTGGTTAGGGCTTCGGGCTTGAAACCGAAGGGTTGCCGGTTCGATCCCTGACCAGTAGGAAAAATGTGGGCGGGGGAAGTGGTTGAGCAGTGCTCTCCCATGCCCACATCCACGGCTGAAGTGCCCTTGAGCAAGGCACCTAACCCCTCACTGCTCTCCCATGCCCACATCCACGGCTGAAGTGCCGTGGATGGGAGCGTTCCTATGTTCCCCGGGTCCTATGTTCCCCGGGTCCTATGTTCCCCGCTTTGTATGGGACCGGGGAACATAGGACCCTTTTTTAAAACCCTAACCATAACCCTAATCCTAACCCTAACCCCGAGCGGGGAACATAGGACCCGGGAAACATAAGGATGACTCCCTGTGGATGCTACAGTAGTTGAACAATTCCTCTATTCCAAGTTTGTTTATCATCATATTGGCTTGGTAGAGGTTGTGTCAAGGTAAATATCTTGCATAGTCTACCTTTAAGGTAAATATCTTGCATAGTCTACCTTTAAGTGTGCGCTCCTGAGGGAAAATTTTAACATAGACATTAAATCAACTTATCAATAATGGAATGGCTGTTAGAAAAAAATGAAACAGGTGAACAGACAGATTCTTCAGCTGCAGTATCAAACTATAATGCTTCCCAGTGTGGGACATTCATTTCACACACCACTAAATGCACTGTTATGGAACCATTTTTTCCAATATCCAACTAAAAATACAAAAACAATTTTCATGATACATTTGAACATGGAACATATTTTCATATGCGTTGACACATATGCATTTATGGGAGGGTGAGGGGAAAGCATTGATACATATGCATTTATGAATAATATTTTTAAGTGAAGTAGAATTACTAGGCCTACTCTCTATGTTGCTGCTTGTTGACATCTTAGTATCATGTATGATTGCTAAACTTTGATTCTTTTTAATGTCGCAATCGGTTAACTCCATTAATCTGCACTTGTGGTTCAGCTGTGGGCATGAAGTGCTGTAGAGGAGGCAGGGACAGGCGGTGAGGAGCGCTGTTTACGTAATTTAACAGGTCATTTCCAAAACTTTATTGCAAAATGGGAGTATTGCCAAATAATTGTTTTTTTCCTCAATTATGTTGGTTTTGTAATCATTAGAATCATCACAGGAACAGAAAAGCATCACATGAGATCTTTCTCGTTCTCTCTCTCTCTCTCTCTCCTCCCTCTCCTCCCTCTCTCTCTCTCTCTCTCTTTCTCTCTCTCTCCTCTCTCTCCTCCAGTTCTGAACCCTGACTCACCGTGCTATCGGTCATCTCCAGGTGTGTAACAGAGTGGACGATGTGCGGAGGGATCAGCTGCGTGGCTGCGCTTCTCCCGCGGTCCAGTCCCTGGACGAGGCTCTCGTAGCGGCCCCAGTCAGTCCCGCGGGGCAGCGTGAAGTCGAAGCTGTAGAGGTGCGGGTCAGTGGGCCGGTGAGCGCCCAGTTGGTGCGGATCAGTGGTCAGGTGAGCGCCCGGGCGCTGACAGGTGTGGTAGGCACTGTCCCAGGGCAGCGGACTGATCTCAGAGCTGTTCCACTGGTACTGGTGGTCCAGTCTGGGGCTCCAGGAAGCGTCCATCCGCATGCCCACACCGCTCCGCTCTCTACCCGGCTGCTGCGGCTGCTTGGGCTCCTTGCCGGCCTTCCTCTCGGGTTTCTTCCCAAGGCCGATACATGTGATGACCGAGCTGTCCTCCTTAAACACCGCATCCATCATAGCACCTGCTCTCAAAATAAATGTATATAATACAGGACAGATGGATAAATCACCTACAGTCTAGAACACAGACCTGCCTACAGACCTGTCTACAGTATAGAACACAGACCTGTCTACAGACCTGTCTACAGACTAGGGATGTTAACCAGTAGCCGTTTAACCGGTGGTTGACCGAATCAACGTTGACCGGTTAAAATTTTCTGCCGCCGGTTAAAAAAAACAAAAAAACACTATTTTTAAAGCTCCCGAATGCCAGCCAGCGTCTGTTATTACACAGAGCACACACGTGTTATTGGTGTTGTATTATATGGGGCGATATGATCTCTCTTGAAAATAAAAATAAATTTAAAAATGTAGAAATGGTTCTGATCGTTATTACACCATTCTCACCTATTCTCACAATCATTT
The DNA here is from genome assembly GCF_017589495.1 of Alosa alosa. Lineage (NCBI taxonomy): Eukaryota > Metazoa > Chordata > Actinopteri > Clupeiformes > Clupeidae > Alosa > Alosa alosa. The sequence goes on from NC_063190.1 coordinate 37,928,429, forward strand.
TGACGTGAGAAGTTAAGTGTTGCGTGTAACTTCACTGCTTGTTAGTGGCTGCGTGTTGACTATGGCATGATGATAATTGTAACAATGTAATGGCAAACGAAGACACGAAGACTAACTTAGCATATGCCTACTTGTTGTGTTTTATTATTCATCTGTACTTACATGGCATGACGACAGGAACTTAATGCAAAGGATTTTGTGCAGCATGCTACAGAGGCTGTTGGCAATCGGTAAGTTTTTTTACGAAGACGTTGGTTAATATACTTTCCTGTAACACTACCAAATGTAGCGTTCTCTGTTTGTGACTTTGTAACGTGAGCTTTTATAGCCCGAGCACCGGTGCGCGTTGCATGGAAGGTCGACGTTGTGCGTAATGTGTGCCTGTGCGTGGGTGCGCAGGGAAAGCAATTATTTTTCTCCCCAAAACAAAACCCTTATTCCTTTACAAATAGTGGACAATGATTGGGGAAAATGTATAATACAAAGGGCACGAACTAACATTGTGTGACGGGAGCCTAACCATTCTAAAATGGGGGGATAACAGAGAAAGACGCGCGACAGGACACGGGTATCATAAATGGCAGTTATAGAATTTTCGGTGACCGACTTTAACCGGTTAATGAGGCTCAGTGGCCGGTTAAGATTTTTTTTAAATTTCGCCATCCCTACTACAGACCTGTCTACAGTATAGAACACAGACCTGTCTACAGTCTAGAACACAGACCTGTCTACAGTCTAGAACAAAGACCTGTCTACAGACCTGTCTACAGTCTAGAACACAGACCTGTCTACAGTCTAGAACAAAGACCTGTCTACAGACCTGTCTACGTTCTAGACTGTACAGTCTAGAACACAGACCTATCTACAGTCTAGAACACAGACCTGTCTACAGACCTGTCTACAGTCTAGAACACAGACACAGAGTAATATATAGGGGAAGCAGTTAGTAAATACAGGAAGCAGTTAGTAATATACAGGAAGCAGTTAGTAATATATAGGGGAAGCAGTTAGTAATATATAGGAAGCAGTTAGTAATATACAGGAAGCAGTTAGTAAATACAGGAAGCAGTTAGTAATTAGTAATATACAGGAAGCAGTTAGTAATATATAGGGGAAGCAGTTAGTAATATACAGGAAGCAGTTAGTAATATACAGGGGAAGCAGTTAGTAATATACAGGAAGCAGTTAGTAATATAAAGGAAGCAGTTAGTAATATACAGGAAGCAGTTAGTAATATAAAGGAAGCAGTTAGTAATATAAAGGAAGCAGTTAGTAATATACAGGGGAAGCAGTTAGTAATATACAGGAAGCAGTTAGTAATATAAAGGAAGCAGTTAGTAATATACAGGGGAAGCAGTTAGTAATATTCAGGGGAAACAGGGGAATTCAGGGGAAAGTGCACATTAAGTAGTTTATTTGTTCAGATGTATAGTTCAGTTATTTACTTTTTACCTGGTTGATTCATCATATAGCTAGTTTGTTTGACTGC
>NC_063190.1:37932417-38017417 GCF_017589495.1 Alosa alosa
TCATCAGCCCACCATCTGTGCTTGGTTGTAAATAACGATCATGCGCGCTAAGTGATTGTTCCGTGCTGTTGGCTAATGCCTGCTTGCCTTGATTAACACGCTACACTGACAGCCCCCTTTCAGCTGGGCTGTGATCTCTTACACACACACACACACACACGCACACACACACACACACACACTCACACACACACACACACACACACACACACACACACACACACACCCTGTCGTCTGTCTGTGGCCTCTTGATTGAGAATAACTTCAACGATCAACAGATAAATACCTCACTCACCAAATCGTGCTGCCGACTGTCGGAGGGTTCCCAGTTTGGGTTCCAGGCCTCAAAGTTCACTGTCTGCACAAGAACAAGTGCACAGATCAACAGGTCAAACAAGGTCAAGCTCAAGGTCAGCTTTATTATCCACAAGTAGGAGATTCATGTGGTCACCATTACACGCTCCATTGTTAGCTCATACATAAATAGGAGATTCATGTGGTCACCATTACACGCTCCTACGCATCTTGCACAAGGGCACCAAGGGACAGAGAGGGTATCAAAATGTAATCAATAAATGGCTTTACTGCTAACTGCTTTTCTCTCTTCGAAAATGTTTACGATGTCAAAATGCACCAACTTCGTGTTACATACAAGGATGATCATGCAGCAGCATCTAGAACGTTACTTACTCTAATTAATTGGGAACGCATCTTGAGTGCGCACCAGAGAGAGAGAGATAGACTGGCAGGTTCCAGGTGTCATTGTTGATATCCCCTTTTAATATATGAAACTTATAACTGCTTGTAACAACTTAATATTATGCATAGTATTGTTATTGTGTTATCAATGTGGCACAAACAAACAAGGCTAGAGTTTATTAGCCTTACAGTATATCTGTAAGAGCTGGTGAAAGGGTTTTATGAGAAAGCTTAGACTGAGCGACCTTAAAGTGACAATGCACCATGTAAGTTCAACAGCATAAAATTAGCAGCATTTCTTAATATTTCTAACTTCATAATTTATTATTTTATTTTTTTGTTGGACACCTACCCTACTAGGTACACCAGCACAACATTTGGTGTGTGTGTGAAGGTGACATTGAGCGACAGCTCCCACAGTTGAATGAATTCTAGATTAATGGATTGCATTAGCAAGATGACCACTCTCATCGCGAGATGACACACTTTCTGATTGCTCTCATTCACCAGACAGGGGACGCAACAGGGCACTACGAGAGCGCGCTCCAAACCGGACGCCATATGCATTGGAGGAGAGTCTCCTGTCCACAGGTTTGACCAAACCGGACACTATGCACTGGAGAGCAGTCTCCTGTGCACACATTTACTGGACCTTCATAGTAGTGATGTAGTACTCGAGTCCAGTCTCGAGACCAATTTCTGCTTTCTCGGTCTCGTCTCGGACTCGTTCCTTCAAAGACTCGGTCTTGACTCGGTCTCGGACCACAGTGGGAGGAGAAAGACTCGTAATTTCAGACCGAGTCCTCGAGACCAACGCATTTTTTATGTTCATATAAAAAAACACACATACCATAACAACAATAATAATAAAATGCAAAGTTGACCGGCATTATTTAAAAATGACATCCCATGGTGCTCGGCATAGGCGGTCTCGTCCTGCGCCTGTTAGCACGTTAGCATTACTAACACATTTACTGGACCTTCATAGCATGACTGCGCCTGTTAGCGCCTGTTAGCATTACTAACACATTTACTGGACCTTAACTTGGATTACTGTTTGTTGGTGCTAATGGTAATGTAACTTAATTTTCACTGCTGAATAAACTTATCCTGGGTATAAAGTACTGTTCATCAAAGCAACACAATACAGTTCTTTCACCTGAAAATAACAGCTTCAACCACATTCTGATGCAACACGCTTAATATGGAAAATGAAGTCTTTGACATTTACTGATGCATGACTGGAAAGCTTGATATTGTACAATGTAACATTGCTGATCGAGTAGGATCGTGACCCAGTCGGATTTGAATAGCTGGCTACCATCTTAGCACTAAAAGGTGATGAATATTGACACCGAGGGGCATAGCACAGCAATTATTCTGGTGTTTCTTTACAGTTTTTTTCAAATGCTTACACACTAAATCTTTGCTTGTCACACAATTTTCTAAACATGTCTTCCAAACATCATAACCCCACACCAAATCTGCAAAACCATACACTAATTCTCAGTGTTTGACTCAGTTTTCAATTGACTAAAACACATTTTGCAAAACACCACACACAATTTTCTACTTAACACACAAAAATCGAACAGGAAGCAACTTGATTTTATTTTTCAAACACAACCCATCAAAATGCCACTAAATCACCAGTGCTTCACTCTCTCTCCTCACATGTGTAAACACTCTTTACTTTACACAACACCATCCAGTCATTGCCTTAGTATAGGCCTATAAATAGATACTCTACATGTAGGTATGGACCCTTTCAATCTGGCCCTAGAGGATTTCAGAACCAATACAGATACTTTGAAAGGAATGTTTCTTTGAAAGGAATGGTGGTCATTGTATTTTGCTTTGCTTTGTTCTTGTTGGCTGTAAAATACTGTATTCGCAACAGCAAATTATTTGGGAAAAATCACTATTTTTTGGTTTCAATATTGCTTGCATTTTTATTGTGTATTTCAACTTCTCTCTGTAGATACTGTAACTTTCACTCTTGTATGGAAATACATAAATCCTATGAAAGACAGAAGAGTGTTAGGTTTTGAGCAACAGTGTGTACATGATGTATCCAAAATGTCATATTATGACAAAAGTGTTTGTAATGTGAGGCGAATGTTTGATTTAAAGATGTGTTTATGACATTTTGAATATTGTGTGTCATTTTGCTGGAGATTTGAGGCATTTTGCATTTTGTGTGAGCAATTGTTGGTTTTGTGTGTGGAGTTTTGAAAAATAGACACAGAGTTTTGAAAACGTGTGTAAACAGTTGTAAAAAACTGTAACAACCTACACCTCTGTATAATGACGGTAATTAGCACAAAAAGAACACTGGATTTACTTGATTTTATTTATTGTATATGGAATGAAATATCTAGAATTAGTCCGGAATTTTCTGTCGGTTTACAGAATTGATTCATGATTCATTAAGTTTACATGAAATATTCATGCAATTTCAACGTCATTGTGTTATAGGCTACAGGTGAGGCACTGAGAGTAGGCAGATGTTCTTAGTCTTGCAACATCAATGTTGAAGGCATAGATATATATACTGCCTAGGGGGCCACAAGCTAGTGCAGAATGAATGGGAGCCTATGGGGCTAGACGGGTACATTTATCTTTATTATTGTCAAAAGCTTTGTTTTCTCTGGACTCGACCGTAAACACGTCTGTCAGTTGGAGCAACCCAAAAAAAAATAGAAAATTGCTTGAGATTTTGACGATTTTACGCACACACATCATCTTGAATTTCCCCTGGGGATCAATAAAGTATCTATCTATCTCACCTGAGTGGTTTGCCGTCTCTGTCTTCTCGCTAAGGTGAGCTGCCTCTGGTGAACACACGCACACGCGCACACACACACACACACACACACACACACACACACACACACACACACACGTACACACACACACACACACACACACACACACACACACAAACACGTACACACACACACAAAAACACACACACACACACACACACACACACACACACACACACACATCATCTCACCTGGGTGATTTGCCCTCTCTCTCTCCTCTCTAATGTGAGCTGTCGGACTGTGTCTTCCTCAGGGAGAAGTCTTGCTTGAAGAGGCTCATTGTCTAGCACTGCAAAAGCAGCAACCACAGAAAACCGCTCAGAGTTAGAATTGTACTTTCTACATTTCACCACTTCATTCAGCTCAGAGTTAGATTTGTATGTGACATCTCTACTTTCTGCACTCCATCCCTACACTCTGCTGAAGCCAACAGGGACAAAGCCCAGTGAGTTGGAGTGTGAGGTGAGCCTGTGTGTGTGTGTGTGTGTGTGTGTGTGTGTGTGTGTGTGTGTGTGTTTGTGTGTGTGTGTGTGTGTGCGAGTGTATGTGTGTCCACGCCTGAGAAAGTGCCTCTGTGCATGTTGTCCTTTGAGTGTGTGTGTGTGTGTGTGTGTGTGTGTGTGCATGTGTGTGTGCTCTGCTTGACCAAATGGCCTGACATCATAAGCTGTAACATCTGCAACATCACTGCCCACTGTCATGTGACCTCTTTGACCTCCTGCTGCCACACCCTCCCTCTCTCCCCCCCTCTCTCTATCCCGCACTCCCTCACTCTTTGTCCCTCTCTCTCTATCCCACACTCTCCCCCACCTCTCTCTATCCCGCACTCCCTCACTCTTTGTCCCTCTCTCTCTCTCCCACACTCTCCCCCACCTCTCTCTCTCGCTCTCCCTTTCATTAACTGGTTGTGAGCAAATCCAGCAGAATGACCAGGTAGAAAATCTTCTGCTTTAAACATACATCACACTGGCATTACGGAGCCATTGTGACATCACACTGGCATTACAGAGCCATTGTGACATCACCACACACATGGAGTTCACAGAATTATGCAGTCAGAACATCAGAACACCTCACCTCACTGTCTCACACACACATATAAACACACACACACATATATAAACACACATAAGACACAGGCATCCAGACACAATATGGATTACTCACCTTCGTTGTGACCATTCTTAATTTCAACCCAGTCTTCTCTGGGTCTGGATGTGTGCCAGTATGCATTAGTGCAATCTGGAATGTCTGCAGAGAGAGAGAGAGTGTGATGCGGCCGGAAGCCATTAAGGGTTTTATATCAGAGCCAAAAAACATCAAACTGAGCTCACATGGCAAAACAAAGTCAAGCACTTTGCCAAGTGGGTCAGTAACACACACACACACACATCTGGGACAGTTTGAGCTCAGTAAAGGATGCCTGATCTGAAGAACTCAGAGAGGAAGAGAGGAACTACAGAGGTCAGACTCACCTAGAGCTTCGTGTTCTGTAGATAACCTTGCTCCTGGTGTGTGGGATCTACACCCAACCAAACATTATTGGGAACAAAAGTTATTGGAGATTTAGACAAAAAATGCCATAACAAACATTTTAACAGAGAAAACAAATCCTATTGATGGTATTGAGCTATTGTGTTCCAACTACTAGGATTACCACCTCTAGTTATTGTTATTTACATTTATTGACTTGGCTGAAGCTTTTATCCAAATCGAGTTACATACTGTATGTCAATTGATATTTTTTGATATCGTTTTGTCACATAAGGACTCTGTTAATATTGTACAGACCTTTTAATGACATTTTGAGTCTGTTAAGAGGCAAAAAAGGCGTGTTTAGATGATGCCCCCAGACCTAGCATTGTTGCTGATACACCCAGACCTAGCATTGTTGCTGATACACCCAGACCTAGCATTGTTGCTGATACCCCCAGACCTAGCATTGTAGCTGATACACCTAGACCTAGCATTGTTGCTGATACCCCCAGACCTAGCATTGTTGCTGATACCCCCAGACCTAGCATTGTTGCTGATGCCCCCAGACCTAGCATTGTAGCTGACTGGGAGTATTGGCCATTAGCTGCAGCTACTCCAGTTCGGTAGCACCGATTTTGGTCGTTATTTTTCCAATCGACAGTATTCGGCAACGTCTAGAGTAAGCAGTAGATGTGAACAGCGTTTGGTTAGAGCACTAAGTGTTCATGCAGTAGATGTGAACAGTGTTTGGTTAGAGCAGCGTTTGGTTAGAGCGCTAAGTGCTCATGCAGTAGAGTAGATATGAACAGCGTTTGGTTAGAGCAGTGTTTGGTTAGAGCAGCGTTTGGTTAGAGCACTGACACGTTCATTGTTGCAGGCGTCCTGGCACTTGATCTTCTTGATGCTTAGTCCTATTAATGTAATCCGATCTGTCACTTTCCCTCAGAGAGCTCAGAGGCCACCTCAACACCTGGTCCTAGCACTGGCCAGCCACACTGGGCATTCACACACACACACACACACACACACACACACACACACACACACACACACACAAACACACACAGTTTAGTAGGGCTGCACCATTTGGGCATTCACACACACACACAGTTCAGTAGGGCTGCACCATTTGGGCAAATGTGAAATCATTGGTGTTAAATGTGCACAGGTGCCTTTGCTGCAGGTAGGACGTTTACTCTCTGAGGTGGCCGTTGCCCACTCCTGACAGGTGACTACGGCTGCCCACTCCTGACAGGTGACTATGTCATGTGCCCACTCCTGACAGGTTACTACGGCTGCCCACTCCTGACTGAGGTGACTATGTTATGTGCCCACTCCTGACAGGTGACTATGTCATGTGCCCACTCCTGACTGAGGTGACTATGTCATGTGAAGATGATGCTCTAAAAATCAATTTGTGTGTGACTCAATCTCTCGGGCCTGTGTGTAGCTTACTGTGCAGGACCAATATTAACAGCAATCACATTAAGGACTTCTACTGGAGGCATTACCAGGAGGTTAGCCAAAGCTTGGCTTGCTTCACTTTCACGTTAGCCAGGATTAGCTCTGAACTTTCACTCGCCACTTTGACTGACACAATAGCCAGCCAGTGAGATGCGTGCAAACTTAGACTAACAATAGCCAGCCAGTGAGATGTGTGCAAACTTAGACTAATACTAGCCAGCCAGTGAGATGCGTGCAAACTTTGACTGACACAATAGCCAGCCAGTGAGATGTGTGCAAACTTACTTTCGTTTCGCTTTCTTCAAACTGGATGTGTGCCTTTGCTCCTGAGGGAACAAAAGCCTCATTGAAACAGATAAACCAAAGGCAGCAGACAGGTGCACTTTTAATCTAAGCACTGACATTGTAATTCTGGGGTTATTCTCCAAGATTTCTGCATTAGACATTTTGTGAAATATTTGACATTACATTATTCCTGGCTTCACAACTCAGTGATGTTTATGTTGATGACATTTAGGATATGCTTTAATCCAAAGCGATTTACAACATTATAGAACAATTGTTTACACAAGTTGTGTACATTAGGGGTGGCACGGTTCACGAAACCCTCGGTTCGTGTCACGGTTTTAAGGTCCCGGTTCGGGTCGTATCACGATTTTAAGGTCACAGTTTTTGGTTCTGTACGGTTCTTGTTGTCATTTTTCCTTTTAATCTTTAACACTTCAGAAATAGGCCTACCAGCATGAATAGCTCAATTATCCCCCATTTAGGCTACAGTATAATAGTATAGTTATATCATGTAATCATGCACAAACTGAAATCATTTTACTTGACTTTAAGCACATCATCAAGGTAGGATTTTGATACAGTAAGAGTCACTAATGGTAATGAGGCTACATTACGCATGCCAAGAACCGTCAAAAACCAAAACCAAAACCAAAAACACACATGCTCCGAACAGAGACAAGCGAACTGGAAGAAAACCAGCAAAGACCAGCTAAATCTCGATTTCCCCTGGGGATCAATAAAGGATCTATCTATCTATCTAAAACCAGCAAAGACCAGCTAAATCTTGATTTCCCTGGGGATCAATAAAGTATCTATCTATCTATCTAAAACCAGCTACCAGCATAAGCTGGTTTCCAGCTGTGTTTTTTCAGCAGGGTTTCTAGAAAGAAAAGTTTGAAAGCAAAGGAAGAAATCCCACGTTTGGACATTAGCTAAATGGTGACCATTTATGGAGGAAGGTGAGTTTCAGGATGGTAAGATATTACAGGTGTGGGTGATATTACAGGTGTGGGCAGTGAGTTTCGATGGTAAGATATTACAGGTGTGGGCGGTGAGTTTCAGGATGGTAAGATATTATAGGTGTGGGTAGGGGTCGACCAATTATCGGCCTGGCCGATTATTAGGGCCGATATTTAGCATTTTTATAATAATTGGTATCGGTCATTTTTTCCACCGATAAGCCGATATTGAAATGGATAAAGAATGAAACGCGCTACTTTGTCTGTAAAGCGTCTCTCACTCCCTGAATGTGCTGCTCTGTGGTCAAGAGCATTGTCCCGCCCACTACACCGTCTGATTTGTTAGTTAGCACGAATGCAGCCAATCAGGATCGAAGACTGAACACAGACAACGTTTAGGATTCTCACTGAGGCAGACTGGGCTTCAGCTGTAGCCTACGGAGCTATTTTTCGAAGGTAAGGAAGGTAGCCTACATTGCTGAAGTTGCAGTGAATCACAATCATCTACAGTGAAGTTACAAAAACACCACTTTGTAAGCTATTGTCTCTTTGATCCGGAACAATAAGTAAAGCACCCACTTCCTTCATTTAGCGAATTCCCGATTGATGCACGTTACTGATGCTGTTTACTAGTTATCCCACAAACTCGGGTGCTGCGCGTCGGGAGTTCTCTGCCTCCGCCTCGTTCGTTAATTGTGAATAACGGGACACCTCGGCGGACATAGTACAGACAAGTCCTAAATTATGCGATAGCGAACGTCAAGAAGTCTAATTGCTCCTTTTTGAAACGGACTGTCAGAAAAGACTACATGCACCCAGGGCCAACCGTAATTTAATCCGACCTGAACAAAATCGCGTCCTGAGCTGGCTATTAACGTGCCTTTTTTAATTATTTTTTGCAGCATATAGCCTTTACTATCTACCCCCCTTTTTGACAACTGACATATCGGTTTTACATATCGGTTATCGGCCTCCTGTTTTGGTAATAATTGATATCGGTATCGGCCCTGAAAAAAACATATCGGTCGATCCCTAGGTGTGGGCAGTGCGTTTCAGGATGGTATGATATTACAGGTGTGGGCAGTGAGTTTCAGGATGGTAAGATATTATGGGTGTGGGCAGTGAGTTTCAGGATGGTAAGATATTATGGGTGTGGGCGGTGAGTTTCAGGATGGTAAGATATTACAGGTGTGGGCAGTAGCTACCTGCGCGTCCAGTGTGGCGATGCAAGGCTCCGAGCCGCGCCACTTTGCTTTTTCCTGCAGGGACTTGCTGGTGCTCGGCCTGCTGGGTAATACGGCGGTCTCCTGGAAACCTCTCTTACTCTCCGTCGGCCGGTACAGGCTGTCCGTCGAGCCCTCCTGGACAACACACGTGGCAAACACATGGGAATACGTGGAGGATTTATTGCCTTTGTGTTGCCACTGTATGTCTGTGAGTTAATAAACTTACCTTGTGACAGTGTAACTGTTTCTGACAGAAATCATTGCTCAGATCAACTCTGGGGAAATGCTGTCTAGTGCACTAGACTCAGTATACTCGACTCACACAGTGTACTAGACCAGCCTTTCTCAAACTTCTGTGACCTGAGGCCCGGTCATGGCAGACTTTAGAGTCATAGGGCCCACCTACACGTACCCACACATCAAATTATCATTATCACAATTATTATTTTGCTATATTGTTATACATGCATATTCACTTCAAAGCAGTCAATGTTTAAAGTGCTAACATTGTTCACAAAACATTTGTGAAATCATGCACATCAGAGGACTGCTTTGCTAATGTAAGATGTAATGATTACAATAGTTTTACACTTTAATACATACATACATACATACATACATACATACATACAATTTCACTCCACGGCTCCGCGGACCAGCAGTCTCCACGTTGCGGACCGGTGCCGGTCCGCGGCCCATAGTTTGAGAAACGCTGACCTAGACTCACACACTCACACAGTATACTAGACTCACACAGTGTACTAGACTCACACACTCACACAGTATACTCGACTCACACAGTGTACTAGACTTACACAGTATACTAGACTCACACAGTGTACTAGACTCACAAAGTCACACAGTGTACTAGATTCACACAGTGTACTAGACTCACTAGACTCACACAGTGTACTAGACTCACACAGTATATTAGACTCACACAGTGTACTAGACTCACACACTCACACAGTATACTCGACTCACACAGTGTACTAGACTCACACAGTATACTAGACTCACACAGTGTACTAGACTCACACAGTGTACTAGACTCACACACTCACACAGTATACTAGACTCACACACTAACACAGTGTACTAGATTCACACAGTATACTAGACTCACAGTGTACTAGACACACAAGACTCACACAGTGTACTAGACTCACACTCACACAGTATACTAGACTCACACAGTGTACTAGACTCACACACTCACACAGTGTACTAGACTCACACAGTGTACTAGACTCACTAGACTCACACAGTGTACTAGACTCACACAGTATACTAGACTCACACAGTCTAGTACACAAAAGTCCCAAGTTCATGGTGTGTGGCAGATGTGGGGGGTGAGAAGGCTGTGACCCTGTGTGCTCTGCAGCACACAAATGAAACTCCATAGATCACAAGGATGGGGACGCTGCAGTGACCTGTAGTGACCTGGTCTTCTCCCACAATCCCACAGCAATCAGAGTGACCTGACCTACACATCTCCCACAATCACACAGCACTACACATCTCCCACAATCACACAGCACTACACATCTCCCAATCACACAGCACTACACCATACCTGTCAACACTCCCGTTTTTTCCGGGTTTCTCCCGTATTTCAAGGTCATCTCCCAGCACCCTCCCGTTTTGTTATTTCTCCCGGAAAACTCCCGTAATTTGCATGGCCATCAAACTTAATTTTAAAATCATTGATCCATTCAGGTTGCCAGATTGTGTATGAAATACACCCTACACATACACGATCACTTAGTTTCAATTTCAACCGTTTTGTCATAGGCTAAAACCTGGCAACCCAAAACCCAAATAAGGAAGCCGGTGCCGACTGCGCAGCCTGAGTCTCGTCATAAGTAAGCGGGTTAGTGGAATGGCCTACTCCAGAACTAGCTGTTGTGAAATTGTTGAGAATTTAATTGATTTACACATCACATAAACTGTTATTGAGTGTTGTTGATACACTGAACTTGTGCCCTCGGAACCAAATCTGACAGCAAGCAGCTTTGGAGTTTTGGAAGTAGGCTGCAGGCAGGCAGCTGGTGGATACATAACTGGCATGCGTAAGGTAATGGTAAGGTAAAAGCAACGACCGAAATGCAGTGTTGAAACACGTGTATGAAACGATTAAATATGCAAACCCTAAAAAAAAAAAAAAAATCTTCCGTTTTTGGAAAGCTAAATGTTGACAGGTATGCACTACACATCTCCCAATCACACAGCACTACACATCTCCCAATCACACAGCACTACACATCTCCCAATCACACAGCACTCAGAGTGACCTGACCTACACATCTCCCAATCACACAACACTACACAATTCCCAATCACACAGCACTCAGAGTGACCTGTCCTACTCCTGACCACTAGACGGAAAAAGCTTGGCACTGATTGGACCTGAGCTGAACAGCTGCATCTCCTGCTTCATGTGACTGCAAAAAATGAGGTGTGTGTATTTGTGTGTTTGTGAGTGTGTGTTTGTGTGTGGGTGTGTTTGTGTGTGTTTGTGTGAGTGTGACAGAGAGAGAGAGAGAAAAAGAGAGAGAGGGGGGGTCTATGTGTCTACTTGTGTGTGTGTGTGTGTGCATGCATGCCTATGTGTGTGTGTGTGTATGTGTGTCAGAGTTTCATTTTCCGGACATTTTGATGATATGCCGGTCAAATTCCTATTATCCCTTCTTAATTAGTCAAATTGAGGAAAACTGGAGACAGGCTATGTAGCTTAAAGAATGACATAATCAGGCTGTATAGAATGCAACATGTTCATTAGCCTAACTTAAACATGCCTGACAAGATCTAGCCAGTATCTATGTTTTCATGGACAGCAAGAGTCCGCTTCGTTCGTTGTTTTAAAAAGGCTACGTTGTTTGTTGCTGCTACCCACGTTATCTCCAGTGGTGACTGTTTAACTTGCACAGATGCGCACACACAAGAATGAGCGCTCACACCACTAGCCCCTAATGCTATGCCTCTTTATTTGAGAACACCACTACCCCCTAATGCTATGCCTCTTTATTTGATAACACCACTACCCCCTAATGCTATGCCTCTTTATTTGAGAACACCACTACCCCCTACTGCTATGCCTCTTTATTTGATAACACCACTACCCCCTAATGCTATGCCTCTTTATTTGAGAACACCACTACCCCCTACTGCTATGCCTCTTTATTTGATAACACCACTACCCCCTAATGCTATGCCTCTTTATTTGAGAACACCACTACCCCCTAATGCTATGCCTCTTTATTTGATAACACCACTACCCCCTACTGCTATGCCTCTTTATTTGAGAACACCACTACCCCCTACTGCTATGCCTCTTTATTTGATAACACCACTACCCCCTACTGCTATGCCTCTTTATTTGATAACACCACTACCTCTTTATTTGATAACACCACTACCCCCTACTGCTATGCCTCTTTATTTGATAACACCACTACCCCCTAAGGCTATGCCTCTTTATTTGAGAACAATAAATTCAGAAATGTTTAGTTTCTTTTCTTTCGGCCGCGGTTCAATGATACCGTTAAATTGTGCCAGAAATTATCCGCGGACCAGTAATCGCCTCGTCGAGGAGGCCCTAACCCTGCAGATCATAGACAGAGAACGCATAGGCCTACTGTATGCTTTGGGTAAAGAACACTTTGCATGTCCAGTGTACACGGAGAATGACAGTGTCTTGGAGCGACCGCCCCCCGCAACTCAACTCAACAATGTCACTGATTCCGACAGATACGCCCGTCACTTCTGCTTTTTATCTGGTGATGGTGGAGTTGACCGGACATCTGAGGCTTCAGACGTTTCCAATTTATCATCATCTATCGCGTCTGGCCTCTGAAAAAACTTGTGTGTGTGTGTGTGTGTGTGTGTGTGTGCATGCATGCATGTCTATGTGTGTGTGTGTGTGTGTGTGTGTGCATGCATGTCTATGTGTCTACGTGTGTGTAGGTGCATGCATGCATGTCTATGGGTGTGTTCGAAACGGGTAAAGTTGCTGCCTTTTAAGATATCTAACTGGGGAGCAAGGCAGCAAGTGCGGTTCGAAACCGAAAAAAACAAATTCTGCTGCCTTTTAAGATATCTTAGAATTCGCAAATAACGGTCATTTTTGAAGGCAGCATCGATGCACACTTCATGCTCCCTCCTACCCATAATCCGTCTGAAACAGCTGGGAAAGGTAAACAAACATGGTGGATGACATCGGTAATGGCTGCTGAATCTGTTTAAAATGTCATTTGTGTGACCTTTATTTTACAGATTAGAAATAAACAATTTATTATCTGATTATGCCATTGTTGTAACCATTAATAGCGTCTGGTCTGATATATCTGCCGGCCATATAGTGTTAATTTCGTCAGACGAGACGAGAGGAAAAATGTTAGTCAACAACCTTTTTTTCCATGACTAAGACGAGACGATGACGAGACTGCACTAATGTCCTGAAACACTGACTAAGACTATCTTAAGATGCATTATTGTTGACGAAAAAAGACGAGACTAAAATGTTTTGCTTGAAATAAAAACTAAGATAAAATTTCTCTTCCATTTTTGTCTACAAAATGAGAAGACAGAATAGCTGTTACCTTTTCAAAATATTACGAATGAGTTCATGGTTCATGCGCAGCAGCTTTCCTGTAGGCTAGTCTACGTGCTGTTGCTGCAACCCTGTGGCTGCAGCAGGAAACTACACAGAGATTTCTGCCAGAGTTAGGCTTTATGCCACAATGCTACATACCCAGAAGTTGAAGCTTCTCTCATATACAAATTAACATCCCCCAGAATGTCCATACGAAAAGTTTCAGCAAGTAATGTCAACTATTTAACTAGTTACACTGATGATGCAAAGTTTGCTAGCAAGTAAGCTAATATGGAAAGTTCGCTAGCAAGTTAGCTAAGATTGAGAGTTTGTGTTGCGTTTGGGCGCATATCGCCATCTAGCGTGGCGGAGTAAAACATTCATACTTGGGTCCAAGACAGTGTTTCTCAAACTTTTTCAGATGAAGGATCACTTAACTAATCAATAAAAAAGAAACGCACGGACCACCTAGCTAAAAAGAAAAAAAATTGACCTAGCAGTATATTAGCCTACACAATACTCACTGAACCACCTTGCTTATTGTCTTTGCACTTTGTTTAATTGTGTCAGAGGATTCATATGATTTAAACTGGCATATCTGACATAGACAGTGTTGTAGAACAGTTTGAATTTACATACAAGTTGGTTCAATATTGCAAACAACTCATCTATATTATATTTTACCACGTCTGCTCGTGGACCACTTGGGATAGCTTGCGGACACTGAAACACTGGTCTATGAAGATCATGACAGTGGTCCAGTCAAATCTTTTACTGTCTATGGCCAAATCCCAGCCGAGCTATAACTGTAGCTTGACTTACCTGTGCATGTACTGACTGACAAAAAAAATCAGAATGAGTAATTATAACAGTCGAGTAGCCCTGTGGACACACAATATTGTTAGAAAATTGAGATGTGTGAAACACTATTTGACTAAAATGGTAATCAGAAATAATTTGTTATAAAAAAAAGACTAAAATGTTTTGACTAAAACTGACTAAGACTAAGATAGCTTTAGTTTTCTTTTGACTAAAACTAGACTAAAATGACGAGACTTTTAGTTGACTAAAACTTGACTAACAAAAATGATATTTGAATGACTAAATATGACAAAGACTAAAAAGGACATTTCGTCACAAGACTAAGACTAAGACTAAATTAAAAATAGGTGACAAAATTAACACTACGGCCATAAAACTAATTTATACCGTTAGCCTGCTAGCTTACGTAAGCTAATTTAGTTTAACGTCAGGCCTTTGCTAACGTCATACCGTAGTGTTAACCAAAGATTCTAGAGTGCTACGCTCATTTTTAAAAGATTTTTAACATTTAATCCAAAGTCATGTCTAGTGAGACAGCTCTCTATGTAGGGAGGGAGGCAGTAGGCAGCTGTCTCCCGTTTGGAACACACCCTATGTGTGTGTGTGTGTGTGTGTGTGTGTGTGCATGCATGCATGTCTATGTGTGTGTATGAGTGTGCGTGTGTGTGTGTGATGTTTGTATGCAGGCATGTGTGTGTGTGTGTGAAAGAAAGTTTGTCTATGTGTGTGTGTCTGTATGCGAGTGTGTATGCATGCATGTGTGTGTGTGTGTGTGTGTGTGTGTGTGTGTGTGTGTGTGTGAAAGAGAGTTTGTCTATGTATGTGTGTCTGTATGTATGCGTGTGTATGCATGCATGTGTGTGTGTCTGTATGCGTGTGTGTATGCATGCATGTGTGTGTGTCTGTATGCGTGTGTGTATGCATGCATGTGTGTGTGGTGGCCCTGGCTTGGCCTGGCTGATTACTTGGTTGTTCTAATCCATGACTAGGGCATGTTCCTCTCCCCATAACCTGCTGATCTGTGATCTACTCTAAGAGGCTCTGAGGCCTTCTCACTCATTAAGCCTAAACTGGGCTCATCAGTGTCTCAGTCTCACACGTGCTCATCATTGTCTCAGTCTCTCACATGCTCATGTTTTCCACACTCAACTAGTCACATACTGAATGTGTACCTAACCCTAACCCTAACTCTATAACATGTTGTAGATGATATATATTTACTGTGATCATTAATAGTTCAATAAATAAGCATTAATTAACATGATAAATATAACTTGGTGTTTGCTGCATAAATTAGACTTGAACAGTGAAGGGCAGTGAATTGTTATCAATGGCAATCATTGGTTGTTAGAGAGTAGCTAGTTCCTTGGCTTGACACTCTTGTAAAATACATTGAATGCAAACTTTGAATTACATTCAACCATGCCTTTCACAGCCTACATCATCAACTCATCATCAACTTTTTCACTGAAATCTGTTTAGTATGATCATTTCCCATTGTGCCACACTGAGTGTCAAAGCCCTATTAACACTTTGACCACTTTCCCATCACATGCACTGTGTGTGTCTCTTCACACACTAACAGGTTCTGCCAGAAAAGAAAAGAGGAGGCAAACTCACCAGCGTGAAGCAGAAGAGGTTCATCTTGACCAGAGCCCGCGGCAGCAGCAGACGTTGGTCACGGCGACAGCAGAAACGGCAGCGTGTGCGTCTGTGTGTCGGTGGTCACGGCGACAGCAGGAACGGCAGCGTGTGCGTCTGTGTTGACACAACAGAATGCCTCAGCCCTGGTGGCGGAGCGCCTGTGTCTGTTGCCCTGGAGATTAATGTGAGTAGAACATCCCTTCCCATAATCCAATAGATCCAGGGAGCCATTGCTTTCCAAGATGGGCAAGCGCAGTGAGCTATAGCAGCCCTGTAATCAACAAGCACCCCCTGCTCCCGCCACTGGGGTCTGCTGCCACTTTGGGGAAAGCTTCTCTAATACAGCTTTCCATTTGTATTGTCACTGTGTCAATTTGTGGAATACAGTTAGCCTAGGCCTACAAGCCTTAGTTAAAAGTGACTGAAATATAAATGACAACTAATTCCCAATTTATTACAGATCTATGTAATTATATAGTTATTATTGATAATATTATTGGATAGTGTTATGATATCAGAAGAATGGGCAATGTACATCAAGTCTTAACTTCTTGAAACTTCCAAGTGTCCAATGTCATGTTAGTTGGCCTAGTGGCCATAAACAGGCTAATGGCTTTTAGGTATTAAAATGGTGTTTTTAGCAGTCAAAATTTAGACACCTTTATAAACAATTTTTATAACCTTCATAGACAAGTTTTATCGTGAGACTGCATGTCGTTTGGAACAGCGTATCGGTAGGCTATATTAAAAGCATAAGATTTTCAGTTTGCTTCTGGATTTAATTCACTTTTGGATTCTTTGATTAGCCTATAGTGCTAAATGTTGGGACTGTTGCAGGAGACGTACTGTAGGCCTATCAGCCATCAAAATTAAAGGTGCCATGTGTAAGAATTGAGGTAAAAATATCCGAAACATTCCTGCATGAATTTGCATGCTAAATTACTAGCCACAGCCCGACAGGTGTCATAATACCAGTTTCGGCCATGGGAGGCGGTATGCGGGCAACATAACCGCCAGCCAAACTGCAATACACAAATAACTCGTACGGCTTATGGGCGTACTTGAACCAAAGAGTATACACCTGTCGGGCTGTGGCTAGTAATTTAGCATGCTAATTCAGGTTGATATCTCTGCAGCACTATACCTTGTCATTTTTTTAATGACATCATCGCCCTTATATCTTCTCATTCTTTTGATGCGTGTAGCTCATTTTTTTTGGATATTTTTACCTCAATTCTTACAAATGGCACCTTTAATGGACAGGGGGTAATATTTTGGAAACAACTGAAAAAAAGTTGGGTAAATATATGGTCCATACTGTAGCATACTGGAGTGCATAGACTCAAAGCGGCAAAAGCCGATGTTCCTAACCCTGCTCACAAGTGCCACCTGGTGGTTGTTTGGGTCATTACAGCTTCACTGGGGAAAATTAAATAAAAGATTCACGATTTAAATAAGTGATTCACGCGTGAGGTCACATGAGAATCGTGTGTAGCCGGACAATTGAATGTAGAACCCACTGTAGACAGACACTTTATTCGCCTTATTCACCTGGCGGCCATTACGAGGCTGAGGGGTACACTTGCCATTACACCTCAGTCCAGCAGATGGTGGTAATGCACTCCGTTTGCAAACTGCCAAAACACTCACTGAAGAAGAAAAACAGGCCAGTGAACCCTTCTTCTTTTTTGGTGAGCTTTTTTTTGGGCAGTTTATTATTGCTTATTGTTGATGGGTTCAGCAGATTATTGCCGGCCGCAGGACTGGACATGCTGCTGAAACTCTGAACTGGTCGCTATGTGAACTGGTCGCTATGTGAACTGGTTGCCGTGTCTTAAGTGATCTATATAATTGCTGTCGGATTACTAAGCTCTAATGTTTTAAGCCCTCGCTGTTCTGTCGACGCATAATTATGCTGACAGATAGTAGGGGGTCATTTTACTGGCCTCCAGCACAGTGAACACACACACACACACACATACACACACATACACATACACATACACACATACATACATACACACACACACACACCACACACACACACACACCACACACACACACACACACACACACACACACCACACACACACACCACACACACACACATACACATGCACACACGTGTAAGCATTACTGTAACGCTGATGGTTTCAAATCAGAAATTTAATAGTGAATATTGGTGTATATTTGCAATATACTGTAAGTGTTTTGATTTTGAATCCCAGGTACTTTTTATGATAAATTGAAAAGTTGCTCAACTGTTTAGTAGTACTTACCGTGTTCTTATACTCTGTTTTTCTGTATTCCCCAAAAAGATGCTCATTTTTCAGGACTGCATTGGCAGTATCAGAGTGACCACATGATGGCGCTGTTGTTCCTCTTTGTTTTAAATTCCCCCATTGGAAGGCAACAGTGAAACGTTACTATTTGCCCACTAATAAATATTTCTTAAAAACATCAGTGAATGATTCATGATTATGGGTTGCTTTCTGATTTCAAATGAGCGTTATATGTTGTAAGGCTGTACACATATTTAACAATGTATTTGTTATTGGGCAACTTTTATCAACAAGACATAATTGTAAATGTGGGGGTCCAATATAAATGTGTATGCTCATACCACTATCTTAACCATTTAACCATGTGGTTACCGTGGTTACTATTAGAGCTGGAAATGACAAACTCTAAACACATGATGGACCTTTAATATAAGAGGCCTTTTGTGAGTCTAATGGTTTTTTAAAGCCTATAGAGTCCTGAGGACAGATAAGATAAAAGAAGGGCAAATATGAAAAGCTCAAGACATGGCCGACATTGTCCTTGCTAGAATAGGCCAAGGTCTTTGACATCATCAACATCATCATAAAAGCCTTGAACCACACGTCAACACTCACGGCTCCTACCTCAAGGGCACCATCATGTCATTCTCTCAGACAGATGAACGGACGGGTGCGGGATGGATGGATGTGGATGTGTTTGAGGGATGTCATAATCGCTGCAACCTTGGTTTGGAAACACTGCAATAACAAATAGTAAGTGTACTCCCACCATTTGCCTGTAATACGTCTTTTTAATGCACACAGCATCTGCAGCCATGACTGTGTCATGTTGACAGTCTTAAAGTGAGTCATGTGGCGAGGACACGGAAACAGATGTGTGTGTATGTGTGTGTATGTGTATGTGTGTGTGTGTGTGTGTGTGTGTGTGTGTGTGTGTGTGTGTGTACGTCTCCTTTGGGTGAGTGTAGAGTACACAGCAGCACTTAATGAAGTGCAGTCAAACCCACTCGGTTGTGAGAAATCAATGTCAGCCACCACAGCACACAGCATGCCCTGGAAGACACCACAAGCACATTACAGTAACAGTGTGGACCAGAGCACCAGCTCATGGACCGACCGAACAGAATGGACCTACAGAACAGAATGGACCTACCGAACCGAACAGAATGGACCTACAGAACAGAATGGACCTACGGAACAGAATGGACCTAACGAACCGAACAGAATGGACATACGGAACAGAATGGACAAACGGAACAGAATGGACCTACGGAACAGAATGGACCTACAGAACAGAATGGACCTAACAAACCGAACAGAATGGACATACGGAACAGAATGGACCTACGGAACAGAATGGACATGGACTGGGTTCCATCTATAATTGCGGCGTATGCCCATGTTTGACTCATTCACCATGATGCATCTCATAGAGTGGAGAAGTGTGTTGAATAGATATTGAAGGGGACCCCACCCTTGCCAGCTGTATAGAGTTGGTTTAACAGGTGAAAGTTTGGCAGCAAAATAGAAAAATAGTATAAGTATAAGTATATATACTCTTTTGATCCCGTGAGGGGAAATTTAGTCTCTGCATTTATCCCAATCTGTGAATTAGTGAAACACACTCAGCACACAGTGAACACACAGTGAGGTGAAGCACACACTAATCCCGGCACAGTGAGCTGCCTGCAACAACAGCGGCGCTCGGGGAGCAGTGAGGGGTTAGGTGCCTTGCTCAAGGGCACTTCAGCCGTGCCTACTGGTCGGGGTTCGAACCAGCCGTGCCTACTGGTCGGGGTAGGCCACGGCTGCCCCCTAATCCCTCTGTGGGTTTAAGGATGTGTGTGTGTGAGTGTGTGAGTGTGTGTGTTTGTGTGTGTGTGTGTGTGTGTGGTGTGTGTGTGTGTGTGTGTGTGTGTGGTGTGTGTGTGTGTGTGGTTGTGTGTGTGTGTGGTTGTGTGTGTGTATGTGTGTGTGTGTGTGTGTGTGTGTGGTTGTGTGTGTGTGTGTGTGGTTGTGTGTGTGTGTGTGTGTGTGTGTGTGTGTGTGGTTGTGTGTGTGTGTGTGGTGTGTGTGTGTGTGTGTGTGTGTGGTTGTGTGTGTGTGTGGTTGTGTGTGTGTGTGTGTGTGTGTGTGGTTGTGTGTGTGTGTGTGTGGGTTGTGTGTGGTTGTGTGTGTGGGTGGTTGTGTGTGTGTGTGTGTGTGTGTGTGTGTGTGTGTGGTGGTGTGTGTGTGTGTGTGTGTGTGTGTGTGTGTGTGTGGTGTGTGTGTGTGTGTGTGTGTGTGGTTGTGTGTGTGTGTGTGTGGTTGTGTGTGTGTGTGTGGTTGTGTGTGTGTGTGTGTGTGTGTGTGTGTGTGTGTGTGTGTGGTTGTGTGTGTGTGTGTGTGGGTTTGTGTGTGTGTATTTGCCAGTGAGACTTTGTTTTCTTTACACCCCTAAAGGCTCCCAAATACCATCTCTGACCTGCGTGACCTTCATACCCTGAATTCTCACTCAGGGGTCGCGACCCCTGGCACCCTCGCCAGCGACCTCTTCAACGTTTGCCGACCTCAGAGTGAAAAAATGAAACAGTCGGCCCCCGCTGCGTCTGACCCGCCTTGACCCCATCCCACAAAGGTATGTGAGTGCACTGACCTCCTCTGACCTCTGGATACCTCCTCCCTTTACTGAGCAGCTCTCACACACCCTACTGCCCCGTCAGCACTGCCCTGGGAGGGAGGGAGAGAAAGAGAGAGGGACAGAGAGAGAGGAAGAGAGAGAGGGAGGGACAGAGAGAGAGGGAGAGAGAGAGGAAGAGAGAGAGGGAGGGACAGTGAGAGGGGGAGAGAGAGAGGGAGAGAGAGAGAGAAGAGAGAGGGAGGGAGGGAGAGAGAGAGAGAGAGGAAGAGAGAGAGTTAGAGAGTTATGTTATAGATATATTTGTAACAGTTCCAAGCATCTATCTGTCTGTCTACTTGTCCCTGTCCTGTATGTCTGTTTGTCTGAGTCCATATGTGAAAATCATACAAGCCATGATGACCTTATGGGTCCTCAGCTATTAAATTGATGTATACTTGAGTAGTAAAACATTACTATTTCTGGCAAACTAATATACATCATACAAAAAACAAATGACATCACTTAAAATCACTAGCTATAACATACAAGGGTTGCACTCGTCTGCTTTTGGTGACAAGAGTACACACCCTGACTTTGTAAATCTTGTATATAGCTCAGATATGATCATAGTGCTAGAAACATGGAGTAGAGAAGGACATGTCTGCCTATCCATTCCCATATATAGGGAGCTCTGTATCCCTTCTGTTACAGATCCCAAAGTCAAATGTGGAAGATATTCTGGGGGAATTATTGTATTGTATAAAGAATACCCTGCACATCATATCTACCCTGTAAAAAAGGGAAGTCACATATATGGATTAAGTTAAAAAAGGAGCTCACTTCCTCAGATTATACCTCAATTTGAACTATTAGAAAATGAAGACAAGCTCCCATACTTGTTGGGAGAGCATACAAGTTGTGTAAAACTCGCTGCACATTACCTGTTAACATGTCATAAATCGAGGAAGTGAGTGACCCATATTGTGACATGCTTTGCTTTATATCAATAATCAATACCCATGATAGCACAGTGATAAATATACAGTATAGTATGTATAGTAATACTGTATCATTATACATTTCATTTATTATTCTTTTTAATTATTATCATTTTGTTGTTATTATTATTGGGGGCCAAGCAGCGAAGGCACCCATTGTGCTTCTACGTTTTCCTATTATTATTATTATTCAGTCTGGAAGTCTATGGCAGCCCATAGAACCGTCTGGTGAAAAGTTGTAAAATTTGGCACACAAATTAGGCACAGTCCTATGATTAATTTCACCAAGTTTCAAGTCGGCACCTCGAGCACTCTAGCGCCACCAACAGGCCAAAGTTGGACGTGCGTTCATGCAAGTAACTTTTGACCCGTTGGCCCGATTGTGAAATATGAGGTATCGTTGGAATCCTTGGACCAAGCCGAGTTCAACGCAGCCTATGACATCATTTTCCGCCATGATGGATTTTCCGCCATATTGGATTTAATCAAAAACACCTAAAAGTTTTCACAGGTCACAAAGTTTGTCTGATTAACACCAAACTTGACACACATAATCTTCAGTCCAAGCCTCAAAAAAGTTATCCTTTTTTGTCTTCAAACCTAAAACCGTTTGCCTGTAACAGCCAATCAAAATTGGCAGCAAAGCCACCAAACAGGAAGTGAAGGGATATCTCAGCAATGCTTTCACGGATCAAAACCAAACTTGTTACATGGGCTCAGGACCCAAACTTGGTATGTGGAATCGTAACCCCGTATTAAGACTGCACAATTATTTTGGTGACCTTTCACCAGTAGGGGTGCTATAATTATCAACACTTTCACCGATTTAAACCAAACATGGTATGTGGTCTTAGGAGTACATTTTGAGGACACACAATAAATTCGGTGACCTTTGAATCCAGTCCAGTCCAGTGCAATCCAATCAAGTCCAATCCAATTCAATTTAACACAACACAGTCAAGTCCAGTCCAATCCAATCCCAACTCCTGCTCAATTGCTTATCTGCTTGGCCCCCTCATTGCTGCTTGCAGCTATATTTATTATTATTATTTTATTTGTATTTATTTTAAACAGATACTGTATCTGTGTTGTTTTGTTGTTTGCTTTGGCAAATAAACAGATACTGTATCTGTGTTGTTTTGTTGTTTGCTTTGGCAAATAAACAGATACTGTATCTGTGTTGTTTTGTTGTTTGCTTTGGCAAATAAACAGATACTGTATCTGTGTTGTTTTGTTGTTTGCTTTGGCAAATAAACAGATACTGTATCTGTGTTGTTTTGGTGTTTGCTTTGGCAAATAAACAGATATTGTATCTGTGTTGTTTTGTTGTTTGCTTTGGCAACACTGCTTCATTGAGTGATGCCAATTAAAATTGAAATTGAAAAAATGAGAGAGGGACAGAGAGAGAGGAAGAGAGAGAGAGGGAGGGAGGGAGAGGGAGGGAGGGAGGGAGAGGGACAGAGAAAGAGGGAGGGAGGGAGAGAGAGAGAGAGGGAAAGGGGGAGAAAGGTATGGAGTGAGAGAGGGAGGGAGAGCAAGTTGGTAGTAAAGAAATAGAGAAAGAGGATGGGAGAGAGTGGGAAAAAGAGAGATATTTATTTTTTATTTTTTATTAATTTATTTATTATTATTATTATTGCTTTGGCAATATTCTATACTGGACAGTCATGGCAATACAACACATTGTCTTCTAAAGAAATGCACAGAAAACAGAAAGCAAAATGAACAGAGAGAGGGAGAGCAAAACAGAGAGAGAGAGCAAAACAGAGAGAGGGAGAGCAAAACAGAGAGAGAGAGCAAAACAGAGAGAGGGAGAGCAAAACAGAGAGAGAGAAGCAACAGGAAGAGAGAAAAAGAAAAGAGAGAGTGATGAATAGAGTTTTGAATAGAGTGATGAATAGAGAAAGCCAGAGGGGAGAGAGAGAGACACAGAGTTACTGCTACTACCTCCCTGTCTGTAGGGCGTGATCTCAGAGTTTACGGGGGGCATGAACCGCCATAGCCCCCCATCAGCCTGTTTGTGGGGAAGCAGAAGTGCTAAAGCCCTTTACGATGCTGCAGTGTGCTCTGCTGCTGCACACAGGGCTGTTATATTAGGAAAACTTTCAAATATTAAGAGTATGTAAGTAGTTCTCACTTCAGCAGAGGTGACACCACTGTACTGGGGCCTCACACATCTCCGTCCCCTTCACAGACTCGGCTAAGCACTTTATAGCACACCATACCAGAAGTGGCTTGTGGACAACCTGTCATGTCTTGATGGTCATGTCCTGAGGTGTTTATGGAGAGATGGAGATCTCCATGTTGTGGGTCATGTCTTGATGGTCATGTCTCTCATTTAAGCACACAGGACACAGCTACCGTCTCTCTCTCTCTCATTTAAACACACAGGACACAGCTACCGTCTCTCATTTAAACACACAGGACACAGCTACCGTCTCTCACTCTCTGTCATTTAAACACACAGGACACAGCTACTGTCTCTCTCATTTAAACACACAGGACACAGCTACTGTCTCTCTCATTTAAACACACAGGACACAGCTACCGTCTCTCATTTAAACACACAGGACACAGCTACCGTCTCTCACGCTCTGTCATTTAAGCACACAGGACACAGCTACCGTCTCTCATTTAAACACATTTAAACACACAGGACACAGCTACCGTCTCTCATTTAAACACACAGGACACAGCTACCGTCTCTCACTCTCTGTCATTTAAACACACAGGACACAGCTACCGTCTCTCTCATTTAAACACACAGGACACAGCTACTGTCTCTCTCATTTAAACACACAGGACACAGCTACCGTCTGTATGTCTGAGTCCTGTCCTGCCTAGTATGTCAGGGTCAGGGCCTGGCTGTGTCATCTCCTCTGAAATGTCCTGGGGCTATGCCTGGACTGGACCGGGCTGGACCGCACAGGGCAGGCGAGAGGCACTCCACTCACCCCGTAACATTGGAAAGGTCGTGGGGAAGGAGTGGAGGGACACTGGGGGCTTTTGATCTGCGGGCCGTCTGACCGTCTGACCGTGCCCTTTCAGTTGAGGCTGCTTTGTGTCCTTTAGTGTCTCCTTGGATGAACCGCTGCAGGCAGGATGAGGCTGATGTGAATAGGGGTTCATGACCTGACGTGTGGAAGCTGTGTTTGTGTGTGTGTGTGTGTGTGTAGATTAGTTTGCATAGATGCATAGTTTTTGTGCACACACACTGAAACGTGAGGAGAGGGAGGAGTAATTCCCTGAATGTGACTGTTTTGCATTACAGTTTTTCTTGTTCGTTTTGATGCTTGTGTTAACTCTGACATCACATTCTCAAAACAGTTAACACCTGTGTCTGAACAAAAGCACTTTAGCCAAAATGACACATTTTGCTTGCAAAAGGCTGTAACTCTCTCAAAACACTTAAAACATCACACACACTGTGTGATTTCAATCAATCATTACACACTGGACAACAAAATGCAAAATCTAGTTCTCAAAATGAGCATTTTTGCTATGTCTGTTTCATGCCTCTCTCATTTTTCTGGTATCAGAAAAAACTGTGAAAAGACTAAATGTACTGAATAAAAAATAATGTATTCCTTCCTCCCAAGATGTAACTGCCATTGACATGTAAGACCTACAGGAAGCACCTATGACAAGACAAATTTCACTGAACTACAACTTGTAATTTTCCATCAAAATAGACCTACAGTAAACACCTTTTGTACTGTTTTCTTCATCAAATAGGCAACACAGTACTTTGTCTAAATGTGCATTAGATCCATACTTGCAAATAGCAACAAAGAACAGACATGGCATCTCATCTCTTATGGATAATGAATGATTGCTGATTGAAGAATTGCGCAAAGGAGTTTCACACAGGTGTATCAGAGATTCAGACTTATGTGTTATGTGTGTGTATGTGTGTGTGTGTGTGTGCATGTGAGTGTGTGTATATGTGTGTGTGTGTGCTTGTTTGCTCTCTCAGGTTTTCCCCATGCCCCCTGACCCCTTACTGACCTTTGACCCCTGGTGACCTGCTGTGGCTTGCTGGCCTTTGGTTCCCAGCAGAGTGGGGGATGGTGTGCCCAATTACCCTGGCGTGTGGCAGCAAGCGTTGTAAAAGCGTTGTAAAAGCGCTCAGGGTTAATGGTGACAAAGCAGTCGCAAGGCTCTCTCCCTTTTAATTAGTCTATTTTTGGCTGTTAACCTTTTTTATAGGACAAGCACAGGAGCCAGCCTCGGGGCTCCCGCCATGTGTGTGTGTGTGTGTGTGTGTGTGTGTGTGTGTGTGTGTGTGTGTGTGTGTGTGTATGTGTGTGGGCTCACACCATGAGTGTGTGTGTGTGTGTGTGTGTGTGTGTGTGTATGTGTGTGTGTGCTCACACCATGACATTTTCCTCAACATCTACAAAGTACTTACATGCACAGCCAGGATTAGAACAGACGTACTAGGAAGTGATTTTTCATCCCAAATCCCTTTCATCAGGCTGGGCTGTTTTTGTCATAATTATAAAGCGCTTGTGTGAGTGTGAAATTCTTCTTTGGCTTCATTGTCAGGTTTCAGTGTTATTTCAGTGCTCATTACGGTGCTTGTCTACTCAGTGGCTGAAACATACAGCATATGAATAAAGGCAACACTACAATGACAGAAAGCAAAATGAACAGAGACAGAGAGCAAAAAAAAGAGAGAGAAGCAACAGGAAGAGAGAAAAAGAAAAGAGAGTGATGAAGAGTGATCAATAGAGTGATGAAGAGAGTGATGAAGAGAGTGATCAATAGAGTGATGAAGAGAGTGATCAATAGAGTGATGAAGAGAGTGATCAATAGAGTAATGAAGAGAGTGATGAAGAGTGATCAATAGAGTGATGAAGAGAGTGATGAAGAGAGTGATCAATAGAGTGATGAAGAGAGTGATCAATATAGTGATGAAGAGAGTGATCAATAGAGTGATGAAGAGAGTGATCAATAGAGTAATGAAGAGAGTGATGAAGAGTGATCAATAGAGTGATGAAGAGAGTGATGAAGAGTGATCAATAGAGTGATCAATAGAGTGATCAATAGAGTGATGAAGAGTGATCAATAGAGTGATCAATAGAGTGATGAAGAGAGTGATGAAGAGAGTGATCAATAGAGTGATCAATAGAGTGATGAAGAGTGATCAATAGAGTGATGAAGAGAGTGATGAAGAGAGTGATCAATAGAGTGATCAATAGAGTGATGAAGAGAGTGATCAGTAGAGTGATCAATAGAGTGAT
This sequence comes from Alosa alosa, assembly GCF_017589495.1. NCBI lineage: Eukaryota > Metazoa > Chordata > Actinopteri > Clupeiformes > Clupeidae > Alosa > Alosa alosa. The sequence continues at coordinate 37,959,543 of NC_063190.1, forward strand.
GAAGAGATTGATGAAGAGAGTGATGAAGAGATTGATGAAGAGGGTGATCAATAGAGTGATGAAGAGAGTGATGAAGAGAGTGATCAATAGAGTGATGAAGAGAGTGATGAAGAGAGTGATCAATAGAGTGATGAAGAGAGTGATCAATATAGTGATGAAGAGAGTGATCAATAGATTGATGAAGAGAGTGATCAATAGAGTGATGAAGAGAGTGATCAGTAGAGTGATGAAGAGAGTGATGAAGAGAGTGATCAATAGAGTGATGAAGAGAGTGATCAATAGAGTGATCAATAGAGTGATAAAGAGAGTGATGAAGAGAGGGATGAAGAGAGTGATCAATAGAGTGATCAATAGAGTGATGAATAGAGAAAGCCAGAGGGGTGGGGAGTTACGGCTACGGCATTCTAGCCTCAATGCCACAATGTGAACGCTAGCCTTAATGCTACAATGTGAGCGCTAGCCTCAATGCCACAATGTGAGCGCTAGCCTTAATGCTACAATGTGAGCGCTAGCCTCAATGCCACAATGTGAAAGGCTAGCCTTAATGCTACAATGTGAGCGCTAGCCTCAATGCCACAATGTGAGCGCTAGCCTTAATGCTACAATGTGAGCGCTAGCCTCAATGCCACAATGTGAAAGGCTAGCCTTAATGCTACAATGTGAGCGCTAGCCTCAATGCCACAATGTGAACGCTAGCCTTAATGCTACAATGTGAACGCTAGCCTCAATGCCACAATGTGAAAGGCTAGCCTTAATGCTACAATGTGAAAGGCTAGCCTTAATGCTACAATGTGAGCACTAGCCCCAATGCCACAATGTGAACGCTAGCCTTAATGCTACAATGTGAACGCTAGCCTCAATGCCACAACGTGAAAGGCTAGCCTCAATGCCACAACGTGAAAGGCTAGCCTCAATGCCACAATGTGAAAGGCTAGCCTTAATGCTACAATGTGAGCGCTAGCCTCAATGCCACAATGTGAACGCTAGCCTCAATGCCATAATGTGAACGCTAGCCTCAATGCTATAATGTGAACGCTAGCCTCAATGCTATAATGTAGCCTCAAAAGTGTTTCAAGTGTGGCCCCAGCTGTGGCGCAACTGGCCGGGGCACCTGCACCGTACACTGGCAACCCGGGTTTGATTCCCGCCCCATGGTCCTTTCCGGACAATACAGAGACCAATAACATTAATTATTCTAGGTGAAGGTGAGGGCCTAGTAACACATAGTATTTCTACTGTTTAGGTGATACATTATTATGATTCTTATTTTGGTAAAAATGCATTATGACCTTAACAATATACATTTGATTATGATTATGACCTCACCAGACATTGTTTCAAAAGATCTCTGCAGATAGAATGCTAAGTGATAATCAGAAGTGAAAAAAGAACTAAAATATTGGATTCAAGTAAAATTACCAATACTTTAATTAAATATTACTCAAGTACATCTTAAATTACTCATCTGAAAATGTACTCAAGTAAAATTAAAAAGTAGTTCATTTTAAATTTTCTTTAAGTAAAAAACACTTAGTTAATTTTTTTTGTGAAAAAGTCGGTTTTACCTATTACCTACTTGTTTGTGAGCCCCCATGTTCATGCCCCCAGAGTGTAGCAATGTAGCTGCTTGGCTGCGGCAACTTGAACCAATTGTTTTCTGGGGGGTTTTCGTACCGACAGTTACTCGGTGACCTTGAGAAACAGAGATCCATGTGAAAAATCTCCACCTTTACACCATCCGATTTTCGAGTGATTTCACAGTCGGCAACTAAATTTCCAAAGTTGGAATGAAATCATGAGAGTTTTACTGGAGTCGCGGCACTACCCCTGGTACACTACCCCTGGATGTGCAGAAAGCTCATCCTTGCTTGCTTTGCAATGAACAGTAATCCAGCACAACTGAAAAGCCGCCCACAGAGAGCTGAGGCAGGCAGGCCCATGTTGAGTTTTTTGATACCTGGAAAAGTAGTTCAGCAGATCCCAGGGCTTCAGACTGGGGGGTGGCGAGGGAGGGACTAGGGCCCCAATGAAGGAGAGAGAAAACTCTGAAATATATTTTATTTTACCTGAATATTTTCATTTCCAAATTAAATGTCCAAATGAATGTCAGGTGAAATGTAAAGTTTGACTGACTAAATTTTGTGTACAAAAAACATGTCAAACATCAGGCCCGGGGCCAGGTCAGGCCCGCCAGCAGGTTTCATACGGCCCCTCAGATGTTCTGGGTAGGAAGGGGAAATTAGAAAAAAAAGATCTTCAACAATCTGTAATGAGCAATATCTCTATGATACAGTGGTTAGTCTTCAACAATGTGTAATAAGCAATATCTCTATGATACATTGATTAAATCTAGCACTACAAACCATTAATTTTTGAATTTCTCTTAGGGATCAATAAAGTATCTATCTATCTATCTATCGATCTATCTATCATTCTCAGGAAGGAAGAGGCTGAAAGAGAGAAATAGCTTTATATATGACAGTAGTACATGATTTGTACTTGTTTCCTTATAAGTGGGTAAAAGAGTATATCAAACAACACTGGTACCAGTGGCGGCTGGTGGTTAAAAACATAACGGAGGAAGAAATATCCGCTTGATTGGTGTTCGTGGCAAATGTGAGATTGTGATGGTGTTGGTGGCAAATGTGAGGTTGTGATGGTGTTGGTGGCAAATGTGAGGTTGTGATGGTGTTGGTGGCATATGTGAGATTGTGATGGTGTTGGTGGCAAATGTGAACGAGTTTGTAGGCCATCTACCCAGACACATTTATAGCAGCAGAATGTACTATGTAGCATTTTTACTGGCAATGTTGTGCAATAAATGCTGTTCTGACATTCTTGGGGGGGGGGGTCTGGCCTAAGGAGCTAGGCTAGCATGCAGTAGCCAGAAAAGTTGTGGGTTCAATTCTTGGCTTCCACCATTGTGCATTTCCTCCAGGGACAATAGACTTTGTAATATAATTTAAATATTCAAGTCACTTTGGATAATAGTGCTAAATTAATAAATGCATATGTAAATAAATGTAAATTTAGGTCTGGGAAGTCAGGGAAGATATGTCTAGTTATGAAACACTCTAGTTGTTATGTTATGAAACACTGTGTCTAGTTATGAAACACTGTTATTATGAAAAGTCTGGAGGTTTTGCTCAATGTAATATATTTGCAAAAAAGTCTATAATACTAAAAATAGACACTTGTTTTATAAAACCATGTAACTATTGACCATTAAAAATAGACCTTAAAAGTGGTTATTTGTAACATGCTAATGTTTTTAAAGCCAAATTGCTATTATTTAAAGACAGGTTGTAATAGCTAAGTGGGAATTTATACTCGAAAGGCAAATGTTATTGAAGACGTCATTAAAGGAATGCATCATGGTCTGAAACATTCATTAACAATGTAACCATACAAAGATACAGTTAGAACGGTGAAAACAAGAGCATATTAACAACAAGAACATCATTTAACAATTGTTTAGTTGAGGCATAACTTGGATGATTATAACAACGCATAACTATCCGAAAATCACCAAATCCCTGAACTGTCCACATTTGTGACAGACCAGTGCTAACGTTACCAGTTAGTCACGAGTAGGCTATTTGTCATATTAGCCTATGTAGCATTCAGTAGCCTACACTAGCCTTACCATCCTTCATTTTTGGATCTGGTCTTCCTGCTTTGATCCTAACTTTTGCACTGTATTTGAATGTATAAAAGATGGACTTTGTCCTCTGATTCCATTGTACTGTTTATTTCAGGAGCAAAAAAACAAGCTTTCCGTTCAACACAAGATTCTTAGTTGTATGACTGCAGATAACGTTCTTGCTTGCAGAGCAGCTAGCTGCTCATTAGTTCACCGTTGCCGCTAAAAACGGCACCCCCTATCGCAATTGAAAGTTACTGTACGGAGGAGCTACCTCCCTTGGCCATTGAAAACGACGTGATTCACGAGCCGCTGGGGTCCGAGGCGTTTATAATGGACTTCAATGAGGGGCTTGAGGAGGAAGCTCCTCCATACAGTAATTTTCAATTGTGATAGGGGGTGCTGTTGGCATTTTGACCTAGGGGAACGATTTTGTTCATTTAAAGTGTTCAAATAGTAATATATTAACAGTAATTTATCAGAATAGTAATTCACTTTATATATTTTTTATTTTTCTCTGAAATTTTAGGGAGGGTGTTCCTCCCTTTCCTCAATGAAGGAGCCTCCTCTGACTGATACCCATGCAAAAAAATGATAATGACAATGACGGCCTTTACAAGGTCTCATTCCACTACCTAATATGAATTTGACACCCCTGGTCTAAGGTCCTTTTCCCTTGCTGAAGCGCAAATCTCCCCTCTCCTCCTGTCAATGTCACTTCTGCCCAACACCTTGATGGCACTGCATTGCTATGGAAACATCTTGTTGGCATAAAGAGCCAAATTACACATCTACAGTAGTTAAGTACGTGGCCATGAAGAGTCAGAATAGTCAGTGCACATGAGAGAGAGAGAGACAGAAGGAGGGAGAGAAAGAAAGAGAGAGAGAGAGAGAGGGAGGGAGGAGAGAAAGAAAGAGAGAGAGAGGGAGGGAGGAGAGAAAGAAAGAGAGAGAGAGAGGGAGGGAGGAGAGAGGGGAATACAGAGAGAGAGAGGGAGAGGGAGGGAGGAGAGAGAGAGGGAGGGAGGAGAGAGGGGAATACAGAGAGAGAGAGAGAGAGGGAGGGAGAGAGAGAGGGAGGGAGGAGAGAGGGGAATACAGAGAGAGAGAGAGAGAGGGAGGAGAGAGGGGAATACAGAGAGAGAGAGAGGGAGGGAGGAGAGAGAGAGAGATTTTTTAGTACATTAAGTCAAAAATAAAACCTTTCATACCTGTGATGCTCCCACAGGCTAAATCTACATCATCTACCCCCATCAACCCCCATCTACCACCACCACCACCACCAGCTACATGGTAAACATCAACCCCCATCTACCACCACCACCACCACCAGCTACATGGTAAACATCAACCCCCATCTACCACCACCACCAGCTACATGGTAAACATCAACACCCCCATCTACCACCACCACCACCACCAGCTACATGGTAAACATCAACCCCCATCTACCACCACCACCAGCTACATGGTAAACATCAACCCCCATCTACCACCACCACCACCACCAGCTACATGGTAAACATCAACCCCCATCTACCACCACCACCACCACCAGTTACATGGTAAACATCAACCCCCATCTACCACCACCACCAGCTACATGGTAAACATCAACACCCATCTACCACCACCACCACCACCAGCTACATGGTAAACATCAACCCCCATCTACCACCACCACCAGCTACATGGTAAACATCAACCCCCATCTACCACCACCACCACCACCAGCTACATGGTAAACATCAACCCCCATCTACCACCACCACCACCACCAGCTACATGGTAAACATCAACCCCCATCTACCACCACCACCAGCTACATGGTAAACATCAACCCCCATCTACCACCACCACCACCACCAGCTACATGGTAAACATCAACCCCCATCTACCACCACCACCACCACCAGCTACATGGTAAACATCAACCCCCATCTACCACCACCACCAGCTACATGGTAAACATCAACACCCCCATTTACCCCAACCACCACATTCGCACACACACACACACACACACACACACAGGCTGCGGGGAGCAGAGACACAGGCCCCTGTATGGATGTGTGGGGATTAATGAGGTTTTGATTTCAGCCTGTGCGTTGTTACTCGATAATTACACCACTCCCCGGTGCCTGCTCATTGGGGTTTGTTGACCTTGAGGATGCGTGCGTGCTGCTGACATCTCAACAGAAAGGGCCAGATCAAGCCTCCTGAGCCCTGTCCGATCTCACACACACACACGCACTCACGCAAGGGCAGCTCTGTGCCAAACCAAGCGGAAAACCCACAGGAAGTGAAAGAAGTGCGGAGAGGGCATCAATTAAAATGGGATGAGGTGCCCCCCCCCCACACACACACACACAAAGATTAGTGATGACATCTCCACAAATCTATATTATTTTACCTAATCCAGTGCACATTGGTAGATTGCATCCATATTGCAGGTCAAAGCCGCAAAATACTCCCATGACTGCAGGCACACTGCTTCCTGAGTCAGTGTCCATGTTGGTGAGGTCAAGTCCTTCTACTGCTTCCTGAGTCAGTGTCCATGTTGGTGAGGTCAAGTCCTTCTACTGCTTCCTGAGTCAGTGTCCATGTTGGTGAGGTCAAGTCCTTCTACTGCTTCCTGAGTCAGTGTCCATGTTGGTGAGGTCAAGTCCTTCTAAACGTAACAAATGTCTTTTAACTATAGCCTATCTTTAGCATTTTATACCCAATGTCACATCTGAGACTGTACCCAGTGGGATCCCACGCATTACACCCACCAAATCTCCAAGCCTGCAGCCTCCATGTCAACAATGATTGAAAAATGAGGTCATTATCAATGCACGTTATCAATTCGCGCCAGAAGGGTACACAATTATTAGTATTCTTTTTTAAAGATTCATATAGGGACTGCTGCAGCCAATGAGGAGCCAACGGGAGCCACTGCAGCCAATGAGCAGCTGAGGAGCCGAGGAGCAGGAGCTGGCTGCAGGACAACGTAACCACCATGAACAGTTTTTAATGGTCAATCAGACAAAATCTACAATCAGGTGTAGATTCAATCAGGTCATCCTACCTGCACCCAACACAGTACCTCTCAGGTGGTCAGCTCCTCTACCCAACACGGCACCTATGAGGTGGTCAGCTCCTCTACCCAACACGCTGTGTCTCAGGTGGTCAGCTCCTCTACCCAACACGCTGTGTCTCAGGTGGTCAGCTCCTCTACCCAACACGCTGCGTCTCAGGTGATCATGCTGGCAGTGACTCTGTGCCCTGAGTTTGCTGATGGCTGGGGAGTTAAAAGAGGATCATGTTTGTGGAAATCAAAAGATACTTTAGTTTCCATGAGGGAGGGGGAAGGGGGGCTATTGGAAGCCCCACCCTCGATTATTTGGGAGTCCTAATTTTCCTCTGGTTCCATGGTAACAAGGCCTTTGTAGGTGATTGAAGCTTTGTAGATATATTTACACGCCCGAGGAAAGAGTCTCATTTTGTATTACTCCGTGTGACAGCTCTCCTGCTGGGTCTGAAATGGGTCACAAAAGGATTATTATTATTTTCATTTTCTTATTTATTTATTTATTGGATTTTTTCTTTTGTTGTTTTGATACCACCTCTTCAATTCAATGTTCCATTTTTAGACCTTATTTGTGAGTCCTACTCTCATCTGTTGCTTGCCGTGTGATAAAAGTGACAGTGTATTCTCAGCAGAACATCGCTGCAATAAGGCCGGCGGCAGTCTCACTTGACATATTTACTGAAATAGCGAGCAGGCAATGACAGTCCATGAGAAATGTATTTATTTAATCCCAACCTGCTATATGCCGTCTCTGTTTACATCTTCCATTTGGATCTGCTCCTCGTGTCTTAGGAGCACCGACGCATGACTGAATGGGTAGTTAAAATTTCACCTGGATAATTATGTGCCATGATTATAACGGGCCTGCCAGCTGAGATGGTGAATGATTGACGTGTTTGCTTCATGAGAATCAGCATGTTTACCCGTGGCTTAGCTGGCCCCCTATGGACTAGCATGTGGAGACCCTGAGACGGAGAGAGAGAGAGAGAGAGAGAGACAGAGAAAGAGAGAGAAAGAGAGAGATGGAAAGAGGGAGAGAGAAAAACAGATGCATGAACAGGTGCATGTAGGGAGGTGGTGAAACCGAGCCCGGGTCACTCCCAGGTCGAAAGGGTAGTGAGTAGCCCCTTTCACACGGCCGGGTTTCCTGCAAATGTACCGTTATCGCCAAACGCCTGTCCTTTTTACACACACCGAGGTGGAATGGCGGATCAACGTGGCCCACCAATTTTACCACCAGGAGGCTCCAGCACCAGGAGGGGTAGACAGAAAGGCGCACCAGGGTAAATGTGTTAAGGCGGAATGGGGGAATCTGGGCGGGTGATCACCACAGGAGATTTAAAATCTGACTGATCAAAAGCAGCAATAGCAGAGACAGCACATTATGACAATCTTTAAATCCACAAAGCTTCCAGCCTGCTAGAGTTACTGTAGGTCGGAATGCGATCGGTTGCCATAAAGGCTATCCTGAAATCCAGCGATAAAACAAAGCATGAACTCAGCGTCTGTCCTAGCAAGCTTTTACATTATCATATTATAACTACTGTTAGCTACATAACATTTAGAAGCTGGACATTAGCGCACATAGCCTAATGTCACTGTTTAACAAACAAACTAGCATACTATTGTAACGGAGGCAGACTGAGCTAGCATGCTAGTTGCCGTGTAAATCCTCACAGCCCTAACCTTAAGAACGCTTCTAACCACTGAGTTGGAAGCTTGGGCTTTTAGCTCAGTGGTTAGAGCGTTCGTCTCCCATGCTGGTGTGTGTGTGTCAAGGTGGCGGGTTCGAGGCCCGTGAGCGGCGAATGAACCGATCTTGTGACACTATGTAGCCCAACAAGAAAACACGGCTAACTAGCATGCTATGCAGCCAAACAAGCAAACACAGCTAACTAGCATGCTATGCAGCCAAACAAGCAAACACAGCTAACTAGCATGCTATGCAGCCAAACAAGAAAACACAGCTAACTACATGTAGCATGCGATGCAGCCAAACAAGAAAACACAGAAACGTAATGACAATGAACAGACCTCTCAAGTCTCACGCATTGAGCATGAGACACACGCATTTCAATGACTTCACACGCTCACACGCCACGCATGGCATTTCTCACTCCGAGAAATGATTAACTTGCCTGCACAGAAATTTCTAAGGACTATATTTTACAAATGTGTCACACAACGTTGCTGTCTGCGCTCATTCAGCTCAGAGAGCTGCTGTTCAGTTACTAACCTATCGGCCAATCAGAAAATAGGATTTCTCAACCAATCAGGAAATAGTTTTGTTTTGATGTGGGTCCATAGCGTGGAGACTGCTGGTCGAGTCGTGGAGTGAAATTAGGCCCGGTGCTTCGTCTGATAATTTGCTGCGCAGTTGATCAAGATACCGCGGACCGACAAAAAAAGAAAACAAACGTTTCTGCTATCGATGTCATTAAACATGGAGCCATACAATAAAGTGGTGGTATGAGCGTTCATTCAATGCAGGCGTCTGCGCGAGAGAAACTGAAACTAATCGATAACGTTGGTATCAAAGCTCCGCCTGTTGAATGCTATTTAATTGTTTAACGACACTTAGAACAACGTTGATTTTTGGAACTTCCATAGAAACAGAGCAGAGACTGTATAATTTAAGTATATATAAGTATGTCTCTAAGAGTGACACCAGGTACACATCTTGCTTTTGGAAACATTGGACCCGAAGCCTGTATATGTTTTGTAAATGATGCCTCATCTGCATCATTCTTAAATGTTTTGTATTGTTTTATATTTACATATCTGTACTGTGTTGTCTTTATGGACCTTTGTGTCTTGAATAAAGTTGAAATAAATACACTGTATACACAGTATTGTATAGTCAAATTTGAATATAACGTGGCCAAAAGCTATTGCAGCCTTCTTCTGTTAGCCTTCTATCTGTTAAAGATCAACAGATGATTTACGCCTATCTGCTCACCAAAAAAGCTGGTTTTGTGTTTCCTGAATCCTTGCATTCAGGCATTCAAATTAAACTTCATTAAAAAACATGTATTTTTTTTCTCCATTTCCTACCAATGTATTATGCTTGCATGAGGGAAACATCCCAAAACAATCCCATATAATTGTTGATGTTTTGAGAAGTATTTATTTTCTTATGCAAGTATCATGCAAATGGAAAAGCAATGAAACTAATTATATCTTACATTAGTAAAGCGGTCCTCTGAAATGTATGTCACAAAACATTTAAGTGAAAGTGCATATATAACAATATAGGCATAATAATGACTGTGATAATGACAATTTGATTTGGAGGGAGTGGGTACGTGTAGATGAGCCCTATGACCCCAAAGTCTGCCATGACTGGGCCTCAGGTCAAAGAAGTTTGAGAAAGGCTGGTCTACATAACCTGCATCAGATTGAGGTTTGCAGTGATGCGCCTGAAGGCACGGGTTGAGGACCCAGTCAGTTACGTCACAATATGCACAATTGTTTAAATTCATACGTAATTACCATGACCAAAATTGTACTTTTTTTTTTACTTTGAATCTTGAAAAAAAAAAATATTGACCTACCTACCGACCCATTTTTTTTATTTTTTTGGCTGTTACTGCAAACAAGAATATTTTTAAGGATGGCCTCATGACTGTGAAAATGGCTGACATTGAACCACAGTGCTTTAAATGGGAGCCCCCAGTATCAGTCTTCAAGGCATCAAACACTTACAACACACAACATCACTCATAAACACACACACACACAGACAGAACCACCACTGTTCAAGAGACCATTTTGGGGCTAAATGTGCTTTTTCTCATTTGGTTGTTTTCTGTTTGTTTAGAGCAGAATGAGCCACTGCTGTTCAAAGGGCCCATTTGGGTTAAATTATTATTATAATTTATGTTATTATTATTTACTATAGGGTTCTAGAATAAACTAGACTGCAATTCCGGCGGGAACTGCGAAAGTGTGCTTGCCCTGGTCCGGTCACCAACGTGAGCAGACAGTGACATACGCTATGCTGAACCTGGCTTGATCCAAGCATTCTAACAGTGCCTTTCAGTGTTGGAGCAGTGGCAATACCTCAAAAGCTCTATTCAACTATTTCCTTGCGGGGTGAATGCGGTTCGTTGGATTTTACCTGTGGCCTGCCTTCGAATTTAGCTTCTATGACTAAAATCAAATCAATAAAATAAAACAACAGCAGTGATTGGCTGCAAAAATAAATAATGTCACGCGTCTTGCACCTCTCAAACTGGGCTATCAGGTAACCTAGAGAAAAAATTGAAATTATGAAATATGACTAAGGCATTAAAATGCTGCTTGTTTGTCAGGATACTTTTTCACTGATTTATTTAAAAAATATGAGCTTTGAGTGTGAATGTTATATATTCCATCCCCTAATTCTGTTTTACTGGTTTATTTGACAAATAATCTATATGGATTTGCTCTATAAAGACCTTATGTCTGTTTGGGATTGTTTTGAGAGCCTATTGATGTATCTCAGAATAAAGGAATGTCCACAACATTAGTGATGTTTTTTTTATGTGTGTCAATGTATTTTACTTAACTCATTGAATGTAGCTGGATACTCATGAACACATGTCTCTAATAGCCACAATAGGAGTAATTTTAGCAACACCGTATTTTGTGTGGCCCATAACGACCCAGTGGATCATGAAAATGTGCCAAAATTCACATTCCTTGCTTGTTGTTGGTACATTAATCCCAGATTGCCACTTATCTGAGATGTAAGAGTTCAGTATAGGTTTAAGGTCTGGGGCAGGGATTTGACATTCTGTGACTTCTTCATTGAGGGCTTGCTTAGCAGCACTGTCCGCTTTCTCATTTCCCCTCAGACCAACATGGCCTGGGACCCAGCAAAAAACTACACTCAAGTTCTGGTTCTTTAGACGTTCTAGTTGATGAAGCTCAGCTTTGGTTGTACTTTTTGCGTGACATTAAAGCCTACTGGAAAGATTTTTAATTGCAATTTAATTGAATGCAATTTACTTTTACGATTAAATAAAATTAATTTATCCCTCTCACCAGGCTTGGAATTTCACCATTCTGGGGGCAAGGCCACTTGGCTTTCAGTTGGGCATATTTGGTGGGGGGCACAAAGGCCACATGTCAGGGCACCAAGGCCAAAGTTAATACAGTAGTAGGCTAAAAAAATGATCAAAGTTGTATTCACTGCAGTAGACCTGCATCACTGTATGAAACATTACAGAAACATGACATATTACATATAACTGTAAATCATCTGATCATCTAATATCTACAGATATCTAGGCTATATTTAACATTTATTTTATATTTGGCCTGTTATGAAATCATGTATTGAACAATTTAAGCACATCTCAGCTTTAAGAAACTTAAATAGCCTAGATGCATGCTTAGCATTTTGTGATTAAGGCTACTTTCACAAACTCTAAGTCAGCTGTCCTCTGATTTACCGATAGGCGACATTTGTAATATTTATTTTGTATTTGGCCAGTTATGAATTAATGTGGAACAATTTAAACACAGTGTAAAACTTAAATCCCAAATTTGGAGACATGCATGTATGTTGAAATTTTACTGCTAAATTCAGGGGACTTTCTGTTCGGTAAGGTTGCTGTTTATTCTGATAATGTGTTCAAAAATTACTATTTGAGCACTGGCTTTGGAAATAACAATGTAACTGTAGAATATGTGGGACTGCGATGTATTGCGACATTGCAAGTCACATTTCTGTTTCTTATGTGTTTCTACACCATTCCATGCAGAAGGGGTCTGCTGTTTGATTCGATTTTGGATATATGGTTTGGTGTTGCTTTAAACAAAGGGTTCGTGAAGTATTCCACCGAGATGAATGGGTAGGGAGATGGACGCAAAACCTTCAGTAGAATTTATGATTAAATTGAATGATATTATTCACTTTTCTCGCGAACCGTTCACCACAGCAATTAGCGGCTAAAACATCGTTTAAAAACTGAGAAAAAGCTCTTTCATGTGATACTTGTTATATCTGTGTGATGAGTAGGCAACTTTGCGAGTAGTTCAACTGAGAAGAATGGGTGAATTTGGGCGCAATCTTTCTTGCGCTGTCACTTTCTCCACTGCGTAATTTGCGCTGTGAATGCTAAGATTGTTTTGACAGGCCATAGGCTAAATATATATCACTATTAGTAGGACGCAAAGCAGAATATTTAAAGAAGGGGGCACCAAGGCCACCGTGGCCTGTAAACCTCTGATTTTCAAAGGGGCGTCACGGCCAACGCAAGGGCCTACGACGGCCATGGCCGTCGTGGCCGCCGTGAAATTCCTACCCTGCCTCTCACCCATAGTTTTCTACTTATTTACAAATGTACATAGGCCTACTGTAATTAGAATGGCCCAGAATGCCTTGCATGTCTTTACAACAAAACAACATAGTAAAATCGAAATGCCCGTAAAACATATGCATTTGCATACTTGTAACATTTTTAATAATACTCTCCCATCATGATATTTAACAATAATGAAAAATTTAATTTGAATACCGTCAATGTGAAAATAACTGTACTATGTCAGAAATAAATAACTAATGTTCTCCTTACCATTTCAGTTTGTAAGTCCATACTATCCCATGGCAGAGCAAGGATTTCATGATTGGGCAAGGTTGCCCGGAGACATTGTGGCTGCCCAGAGACATTGTGCATACTTGGAAGGCATTGTGATAGATGTACCAGTACAACTGCAAATGTGGAAGGTGATAGTTACCAAATACGGGTGGGTGGTTTGCCAAATGCTGGAAACTTTTGGAATGTTTTTTTTTTTTGGCTTATGCACCCTCACATTGGAGTCCTGAGTTCAAACACAAAATTTGGTATCGATATGTGACAGTGTTCCTAAGATATGGACGACTTCCTGTTTCGGAGCTTCGCCGCCGATTTCGTTTGGCTGTGACGGGCAAACGCTTTCGAAAATCAAAAATCCTTCTTGTAACTTTTGTGAGGCTTGGTCCAAGGATAATGTACGTAAAGTTTCGTGGCGTTCGGACCAAATTTGTGACCTGTGAAAATTTAGTTTAGCTTTCTGTTCAATCCAATATGGCGGAAGAACGACACGCCCACCTGATGTCATCTTTGCGACCAACTTACACCGGTACTGACCGGACGTTTTAAAGTTGGAACGGTGTCTCTGTCTCAAAGGGCCTAGGCGCTAGAGCTGACAAAAAATTAGGGAGACAGGAAAAATAATAATAAAACTTAAGAAGAACAATTAGTGTGCTGCTTTGCAAGCACACTTAATAAACTCTTTTGAGAGGTGGATAAACTAAGATGTGGGTAGGCCTAAACTCTATTTCTGAAATTGCAGAGGTGGATAAACTGCGTTTACTCGCGTTTAACCTCCACTACATCCTAATTTTCGCTCATAGCATACGCCTATTCTCAGCTCCGTAACAGAAAGGTAATATTTGAATGTAAGCTATACAATGTAGGCTATAGATATTTTATATCATATACAGTATAGCCTACACAATAAAAGGGACGGAAGTTATCCTCTGGCATCTTCATATTTAGTGTTGCGTCGGAGTTGCGTAAAGAGGTGCAGAGCGCGCACCTGTTTGCTTTTTTTGACTGGCAGTGCCCAAGATCAGATGACAATACGTAAGTTGGAAAATGTAGGCTAAAATATAAAGGTAGGCTTAAAGCAAACAATAAAGGACAATGTTTAAGCCATTGGACATTATTGAAAGAAAACGATAGCAAAGATATGCAGAATGAATGAATAACGAACTAGGCTACATTTTTTTCAGCAAAAACATAGCTTATCCTAAAAGAAACGTTAAGCCTACATGACATACATATCACGCTTAATTTAGTCCTCTGTTTTGTAGACTAAATCAGCATGTTACCCTGGGTCATATTGGAAACGTACAGTAGCCTACTGTACCATAACGTACAGGATTATGCTGTAGGCCTAGGTCTTTCCTTCATAAGGTAGGCCTACCCAATTTTTTTTTCAACAAAGTAGGACTAAACATAGGCTCCTAATGTTGATTATTCACATTACTGCAAGCAAAAGGAATGAAAGCGAGCAGAGGACAATGGACATGGATGCATACGATCTCTTTCCAGAAAGCTTTGCTGGAAAAAACATAATTAGTTAAGCTATTCGAACTGACGCATATACCGGTAGGCTAGTTAATATCAGATGGCATAGGCTAGGCCTATACAATGTTTTCAATATATAATTTTACATAGGCTACAGCTTTTAGGCCATTGATTTCATTAAAACATATGCTAATGATATTGATGAGGGGTGTTTGCAAGGCGGAGACCTAAAACCATCGAGTTCGCACAAGTTGGCGTTCATTTGTGATTTATAATGGGCACATCTGGAAGGGTGGGCGTCGCGACGCGTTTTTTTGGCGACGTTAGGTGTTCTCTGAATCACCGCGTCACGATCATTTCAGAAATGATCTAAGATCAAATGAAGGATGGTTTCTACGCAACGCTTTTATAAATGAGGCCCCAGGGTGAAAAAGATGCATCTGAATGTAGAGATTAATATGATGAAAGAATTTTGAGTCTAGGTCAATCTGGTAAGGAGAAATAAGCATTTTTGACAAGAGTGCCACCTTTGGGTGCAGTACCCCAAATATAAATTGGGTTATGGGTAGTGGGGGGTACTGGTAACAATACTTGAAAATGTGAAGTTTCTAGGACTTACGGTTTATAGGAATATAGGTGATCTAGGAAAAAAGGCCTAAGTGGTCTAACTATATTGGCCTATATCTCTGAAATGGAACAAACTTTTGTGAGGCTTGGTCTAAACATTGTCTGTGAGAATTTTGGTGAAGATTTGATTATTTTTGAAGAGTGTGAAACTTTTTATAATGTTATCATGTCTTTTCCATGAAATTGTGGCAAAAGTAAACATTTTTAGACCTTAAGACCAGGGCCAAAAAGATGCATCTGAGTTTAGAGATTAACATTATGAAAGAATTTTGAGTCTAGGTCAATCTGGTAAGGAGAAATAAGCATATCTAACTTTTTTTTTTCAATAGCGCCACCTTTGGGTGCAGTACCCCAAATTTTGGGTTGTGGGTAGAGGGGGGTACTGGTAACCATACCTGAAAATTTCAAGAGTTTTGGAGTTAAGGTTTAGGCAGCAGGATGACTTTTACAGAATTTTGGCAAAAAATGAACGGTACAGAAACAATAGGGGACCTGCAGCTACGCAGCTACTCCTTGCAAACTTCAAAACTTGAGAGCCCTGACAATGAACTCTTACCTTTATGGTCTACAAGTTATCCACTGTTATTTCCGTCATGCATTATTCTTGATATGAGCTAGTTAGAGATAGAAATAGTTTGGCTTTACCCTTACAAACTGTCATAGTGTAATATGCAGTTTCTGACATCCATGAGAAAAGCATTTGTAGATGAATGGCCAACATAACTTAACTGTAGCCTTCATCTGAGTCATCTTCAGGGAATAGCAACGGTACTCTCCTTCACTAACATCATGAACACCTTTATTTTCATAATTTGATTGACTGTTAATTTGATAAACTGTTCATTGTATCACATTTTATTTTCAGTTGTCAAAAGTTATGGGGGGAAATGAGTGATGGCAAAGTCCCCAGTTAGGGTTCGTTCCCATGTGTCCGTCACGCTTCATTCCGCTGTGTGGTCCTGGCCACGCCCAGTGGTGCACGTCACGCTTCATTCCGCTGTGTGGTCCTGGCCTCCTGGCTATGCCGGCTTATGCTTGTATG
This sequence comes from Alosa alosa, assembly GCF_017589495.1. NCBI lineage: Eukaryota > Metazoa > Chordata > Actinopteri > Clupeiformes > Clupeidae > Alosa > Alosa alosa. The sequence goes on from NC_063190.1 coordinate 37,975,991, forward strand.
CTTGTAGGTAAACAAATAACTAGTGGGAGGGCAAGATAGGGAGAGGATGAGAGATATTGAAGAGAGGAAGTGGAAAACGGATGAGTCATCATTGGAACATGACGTGAGTGACCCTGAGCTATATCAGACACACACACACACACACACACAGCTATATCAGACACCCACTTCAACACCAGAGAGGAACACACACCTGCCACTACCCACTTAAGCCTTCATCCACCTGCCCTTGATATGGACCAGACTTGTTTGGGTGTGGCCAGAATCTAGATTGAATCTGAATGGGATCTGGACTGAATCTAGATTGAATCTGAATGGGATCTGGACTGAATCTAGATTCAGTCAATCTGGGGCAAATATTATATTATTTACACAAATAGCATAAAATAGAATACAAATATTATATTATTTATACAAATAGCATAACATATAATACAAATACTTGATATACTTGATGTTATTTGATATAATCTCAATCCTTTTCCTCAAAAGTGAAACCTTGTCAATGGAAACCTTGTTAATTCTCAGTTGATAAACTTGTGCGTGTGAGCTTGTCAACAACACAATTAAAACATCTGTCCACTCCAGTCCTGTAGCGCCTTTCAACCAGAGGCGTCGCTTGCAGTTGAAAACATTCAGGCCTTAGCCCATAGAGTCTAAACGGTTCTCATAATTCCCAGAGACAGGAGCAACATCAGACCAGTGTTCGTCACGTCACAGGGAGCCTAACAGCTGGGAGAGGGATGGGGGTTTACATTCAGCCAGAGTGACCAATGGGCCTGTTGGGCAGCTGTTAAGTGACCCATCAGAGCAAAACCAACACAGAGCATCTCCGTCCTCAACACAGAGCAAAACCAACACAGAGCATCTCCGTCCTCAGACACTGAGGCTCTTCATGTGGCAGTAGGAGGGAGGTTAAAGTTGTAAAAACCCTCCAGTGAAAACAGTTTAGACAACTGACAACTGAATTCTAAATAAATTATGCATTTAAATGCACATAAAAAGGTTTATAATAGGTTTACAGTTTTTCTCGAACATAAATCTTTGCTAAAGACTCACACTCTCAAAACATTTAAAACATGCAGCAAAAGCAAATTTTGCCTTTAAACAAAACACAACTTGTAGTCAAATCACTGTGTGGTTTCAATCAATCATTACACACTGGAAAACAAAATGCAAAACATAGTTTTCAATATCAGGAGTGTCAAAAGTCATTTTTTATCCAAGTTGTATTAAGTGCATTTAAGCAACCGAGAAAAACTGTAATTTACTGTATTAATGTTTTGTGGTGGCTATTATCTGAGAAATTCACTTGTGCCTTCACTTCCAAACCAAAAGCCACCAAAGCCAAAGAACATCACAGCCCAAAGAACAGCACACCACAGCCCAAAGAACACCACAGCCCAAAGAACAATACACCACAGCCCAAAGAACAGCACAGCCTAAATAACAGTACATCACAGCCCAAAGAACCGCACAGCCCAAAGAACAGCACAGCCTACAGAACAGCACAGCCCAAATAGCACAGCCTAAAGAACAGCACAGCCCAAAGAACAGCACAGCCTAAAGAACAGCCTAAAGGTAACGTCAGCCTAGTGCTTTGTAAAGTTTCATGGTACAATGATGAATTTGATATGTTTTGTTCAAGCTGCTTTTAAACCTACAAATGACTAGAGCACCACCAGATCACCAGATCACAGTCACAAGTCAGAAGGGACGTAATTGTTTAAAAGGGGGAGTGGCATCACAATGAGGTTTCTGAGTGAAAAAACTTACATGGAGAGCTGTATTTAATTTATTACAGTAATGTGAAATATAAAATCACCATTTCATCTACACCCCCAAGCTGTGAACACTTGGTGACCTCACACAGAGGCATTTGTTTGTACAGCAGCGAGTGCCCTCAGTAATTTGCATTTTACAATCGTTTGACAAATACCCCCCCCCCCCCACACACACACACACACACACTCCTTGCCCCCACACACACACACACACACACTCCCCCCACACACACACACACTCACTCCACTGGTCATCCCCCCACACACACACACACACTTCCTCAAGGGCCCCCACACACACACACACACACACACACACACACACTCCTCGGCGGTCCTCCCCCCCCACACACACACACACACACACACACACACTCAAGGCCCCCCCCCCACACACACAAAAACACACACACTCTCTGTCTCCCCACACACACACACACACACACACACACTCAAGGGCTCCCCCCACTCCTCAAGGTCCCCCACACACACACACCTCGGCGGCTCCCCACACACACACACTCCTCAAGGGTTATCCCCCCCACACACACACACACACACTCCTCGTGCCCCCCACACACACACACACACACACTCCTCCTCGGTCCTCCCCCACACACACACACACACACACACACACACACACACACACACACTCCTCGGCCCCCCCACACACACACACACACTCCTCATGCCCCCACACACACACACACACACACACACTCCCTCGGCCCCCCCCCACACACACACACACACACACACACACACACACACACACTCCTCGGCCCCCCCCCCCACACACACACACACACACTCCTCGGCCCCCCCACACACACACACTCCTCCTCGGCCCCCCACTCCTCGGCCCCCCCACACACACACACACTCCTCGTCCCCCCCACACACACACACACACACCTCGGGCCCCCCACACACACACACACACACACACTCCTCGCCCCCCCCCTCCTCGGCGGTCCTCCAGGGGTCATCGCCATGCTTTATTTATTGTTTTGTTTATCTCTCTATTGTTGTGTTAAATGCTCCAAATGTGAATTATTTTGAGCTGCATTCTGTGTATGAAAGGTGTTATACAAATAAAGCTTATTTTATATTATTATTATTATTATAGATAGACAGTCATAAGAGTTTCACGCTGTGAGAGTCCCAGGCTGTACTTCACTCACTCACCTCTGACCTGACCTCTGACCTGACCTGTGGCCTGACCTGCGGTCACCTGAACAGTATTATTGAAGCATTATGGGTAAATGAGCTCCTCAAGGGCCAGACTACTAAGTGAGACCCGCAACCCCATGCTTAACAGGAGGACATTATGGGGGCTTGTGAATGAGAAGGGCTTGATCCTGATCAATAGCAGGCACTGGACTGTTAGTGGCAAAATCAATATTGTTTTATTTGCTATTACAATGGGCCGTCGTGTTGCAAACGAGCTCTGAGACGGGGGAGAGTGGGAAGTGGCGTGCTGGGCTGTGGCCAAGGTCTGCTCAAGTCAGCTTTAATCACATGGTCAAGGGCCAGCGCCATTGGGTCACATGGGCAGGAGAACATCATTCTCATATCACTTTTAAGGTGGTTTCCAAACGAGCCACTGCTAGGCTATGGGCAGGAGAACATCATTCTCATATCACTTTTAAGGTGGTTTCCAAACGAGCCACTGCTAGGCTATGGGCAGGAGAACATCATTCTCATATCACTTTTAAGGTGTTTTTTCCAAACGAGCCACTGCTAGGCTATGGGCAGGAGAACATCATTCTCATATCACTTTTAAGGTGGTTTCCAAACGAGCCACTGCTAGGCTATGGGCAGGCCTGCCATTGAGAACATCATTCTGATATCACTTTTAAGGTGGTTTCCAAACGAGCCACTGCTAGGCTATGGGCAGGCCTGCCATTGAGAACATCATTCTGATATCACTTTTAAGGTGGTTTCCAAACGAGCCACTGCTAGGCTATGGGCAGGCCTGCCATTGAGAACATCCTTCTGATATCACTTTTAAGGTGGTTTCCAAACGAGCCACTGCTAGAAGTATTGACAATTGGACTGCATGTTAATCAGATAAGAGAGATTGGTTCACAGTAGTTTAACTGTGCCTGTGACATAGTATAAAGCAGTGTTTCTCAAAGTGTGGTCCGGGGACCACTGGTGGTCCGCAAGCTCCCAAGTGGTCCGCGAGCAGACATGATAAAATATAATATAGATGAGTTGTTTGCAATATTGAACCAACTTGTATGTAAATCCAAACAGTTCTGCAACACTGCCTATGTAGGCTATGCTATGCCCGTTTAAATCATATGAATCCTCTGACATAATAAGCAAGGTGCAAAGACATTAAGCAAGGTGGTCCAGTGAGTAGGCCTATTGTGTAAATACTGTTGAAATACAGTAGGTCAACTCTTTTTTTTAGGCTAGGTGGTCCGTGAGTTTTTTTTTATTGGTTAAGTGGTCCTTGGTCTGAAAAAGTTTGAGAAACACTGGTGTAAAGGATATCTTAATTAGGCCACATCAGGGATATCTTAATTAGCCACATCAGGGATATCTTAATTAGCCGCATCAGGGCTGTATGGCAAGACGTAGTATCTGCATCAGAGTCTATGTGGGATGTGGGGAAGCTAATGTTGTTGCTAATGTTCAGCAAGTTTATCAAAATATTTTCCTGTTTGACTTCAAAATAAACTGTTAAAAACACACAGTAAAAGGATACCACAATGTGCAGGTAGCTTGTTGGCTATTGTAAAGGTGAAATAAATTATAGCTAATTTACTGCAGCGCTAGCCACGATCTAAAACGTCCAATCTAAAATTATATTGGAAGTTGATGTTAAAGCAACATCAAAAAGTTTTTTGTACCTTAAAATATTGTTTCCAAAATCGTTTCAGTGGTTCATCAACTCGTAACAGGGTGAACGGTACTTCTGCATTCTCTTCGCGACCCTCTATCGGCTATAACCGCACTATGCAAGTTTGCCAGATCGGGTAGCGGATCTGTAGTTCGATGGAATGAGACATAAGAAACTACAAATTTGACTTGCTTCTGATGTCGCAATACATCATACTTTCATAAAATCATACAACCTACTCCACCTTGTCTGTAGACCTCGTTATTTCCAAAGCCAGTGCTGGATAAACAAATAGCGTGCATGCGACAGGAAAAGTGTTTTGGTGTTGCAGAATGCAACGGAATGCAACGGTGATACAGAATGATTAGGGATTTGTAGCCTAATTAATATTGTGAGTATAACTAAATTGAGGGTAATGCTAGATGTCAGCTGTTTAAAACAGGGTCTTATTGATACAGTGGAAACAAGGGAGAGTTCACCCATATGAAAGCAACATTTGAAATGAGATCTAACCTGTTTCTCACCAAGTCCCCTGAACAAGACAGATTAAAGGTGTTCTACGCGATGTTGGGTAACGTCACGTTTGTTGACGTTCACACATAACAGAAATTGAAACTCTCCTAAACGCGCATCTCGTCTATGATTGGCTGGAACAGTGTGTTACTGTATGTTTCTATGGTCCAGGCTGGACCATGTTGTTTTTGTTGCCGTTTTTGGAGCCTGGGCTGTCCACAGAGACCGCATTTTTTTACAGTGTATTCAGGGCACAGGCAGCTAGCAGATGGTGAGGTGATGTTTCCTGTGTGTGACAAAAAATGTTTCAGCTTAGAAACCGTATAACATCACGTAAGTCCCCTGAAAGGGACAGATTAAGAATAGATTGACCTGTTTCTCCTTGAGAAACAGCTGAGAAAAAAGGATCACCCACGTCTCTCCTGTTGGTGAGCACAGTGTGTGTGTGTGTGTGTGTGTGTGTGTGTGTGTGTGTGTCATTGCCTTAAGGAGACACAGCTGCATGGTGCGGCCGCACAGCGACATCATGAACCTAATATCTCCTGCAGTTCAGACGCCTAGTACATAAATGAACAAACAATACAAGTTGTTTACATTCTTATTTTATCACCAGAACAGACAGGCTGTGCCCTTGAGGCATACAGAACAAGATGAAACATTTGTTCCAACATAACATTTTGTATATTCAGCCGCCCAAGAACCATTGATCAAGCAAATGGCATTAAACCTTGAGGCACTTTGATTGGTTGATAAACGATCAAGTCACAACTAAGTTAACTGAGATGACTTTTTCATCAATAAGTAATATTATTTATAAAGTAATATTATTTATAAACAACACACAGCTAAACACAACACCAGAGGAACATCTAATTATAACTTCCATCTAATGTGAGGTAGAAATATTGATATCTAGAAATATTGATATCTAATGTGAGGTAGAAATATTGATATCTAATGTGAGGTAGAAATATTGACTGACAACACTGTTTGAAGGTACAGACAAAGAGACGAAGACTGAGACAGGCAGTCACACAAAGACACAAACCAGAATACATCCATTTGGGGACGTTTGTTACTTATTGCTATGAAGAAATATTTCCATCAAAGATGTGAAGAGCCAATGACAGGCTGGAAGAGAGGACAAAAGTGAGTTGTTTATGCTTGCACTCTCCGAACAGGTAAGATAAACACACCATCTCCATCCCGGTACAACTAAACCCAGTGTCGGTTAAATGCTGCTATTCCGACATGCCGCTACTTAGACATTAGCGTCTAATTGTCGAAGTGGCGGCATTAACATTAATTGTCAAGCGTCCCACTACTGTGACATTTTTTTTGTCCATTGTCGGAGTAGCGACACTTGACCTTTTTTTCAAACGTCCTGCCATTCCGACACGAGGTCATTAACAGTGGCGTAGCCAGGATTTTTCAACGGAGTGGACTTTTGAGAAGTAGGTCTAGGGTGGGCCTTTTTTTTATTTTTTATTCCAATATGGGCAGTAGCCTAGGCCTACAGTAATCCCAACTTTAAACAACACACGATTTCATCACAGCTCAGACGATTCATGGGAAAAAAAACAATAAAAGGCTACATTGATAAATAGCAGGGGCATCAGGATTGGATTCTATAATAGCCTACACACAAGAACTTCAACCGAAAGGTTAGTCGCGTCTCAAGGAGTCCAAGAGTGTGCCTCACACACACCAGCTCCGTTGAGTGTATTCTTCGTGTTTAAGAGCTAAAAAAGTTTTGGTAAAATGTACAAAATTAAGTTATTGTACTCACACGGACGGCCATAAACTAAGCTTTCCAACAATATGTATATCGAAGGTATTGCAAATAGTATTGGGTAGCCTATTGGATAGTCGCCGACCCTCATTAGATGTGGATATTTGGAGGTAAGGATAGCCTTCAAGAAACAAGGTTATCGCAGTTGCTGTGAGACATACGGCCCTTCTCCAGTCTCTCTCAAAATCAAAACACACCCAATTCACGCTTGGACTTTTCGATTATGTTCTAAATGTTGGGACTGATGGACACTGAACTCTGGGGATTATTTGAATGTTCGTTGTGAAGTGGTTTACTGTAAAAGGAGCATTGAATATCCCGCCTGTCTTTGCACATTTATAGTGCCATGATAATGCATGCGCTAGCCTACAGTCGAGAGAAAGAAGACTAAATAAATATGCAGACATGTTATGTGCAATTCAACAACTGCACGCATGACATATAAAAGACATAGGCCTAGCCTACATTATTGTGTAGTAAATTGAGTTTATCCAACCTGCTGGCAAGCAAAAATGCGTTGCACATGGCTTTATCATTGTCCTCTAAAATGCAATATAAGCAACTTGAATATATCACACATCCAGTTTGAACACCCTGATAGACACTGAACTCTGGGGGTTATTTGAACGTTCACTGAAGTGGTTTAGGCTACTGGAGTGTAAGAATTTCACTCGCCTTTTGCTAATTGGCCATTGATTGACGGCCATTAATTAATTAATATAGGTGGCCTGCACGCACAGAATTTGATGCATGGAGTTTCCGACCGTTCTCCCCTGAGTGCTTAGAGAATAAAATGAGGAGAGCTACCTGTGTTTTACATAATGTGTAACATTTATTCACATGGCCAGTTCAAAATCACCTAAGGTTTTGACTGAAATGTGTGCCGATATCAATTATTGGGAAAAACATTGTTTGGAGTGGATGGCGGGTGGATTGTTGATGTAGCTGTAGGTGCAGATGACATGACTCATCCATGCATCTAGGATGTTGGAATTTGACAGGATACAGGAACTGCAGAGATAAATTGAAAATGAGGATTGGGAATGACGGAATAGCGGTACTAAAACAAATCAGAGTAGGGGCATGTCGTAATAACGGGATGTTGTAATAAAGGGTGAACCCCCCCAGTGTCATAACAAACACGGTGTCATAACTAGCACGGTGTCATAACTAACCCAGTGTCATAGCTAACCCCTGTGTCATAGCTAACCCCAGTGTCATAGCTAACCCCTGTGTCCTATCTAACCCTGGTGTCATAGCTAACCCCTGTGTCATAGCTAGCCCTGGTGTCATAGCTAACTCCGGTGTCATAACTCTTCCTGGTGTCATAGCTTACCTTGGTGTCATAGCTAACCCTGGTGTCATTTCTAACCCCGGTGTCATAACTTTTACTGGTGTCATAGCTAACCCCAGTGTCATAGTTTACCCTGGTGTCATATCTAAACTCGGTGTCATAACTCTTCCTGGTATCATAGCTAACCCCTGTGTCATAGCTAACCCCTGTGTCATAGCTAGCCCTGGTGTCATAGCTAACTCCGGTGTCATAGTTTACCCTGGTGTCATATCTAAACTCGGTGTCATAACTCTTCCTGGTGTCATAGCTGACCCTAGTGTCATCGCTAACCCTGGTGTCATAGCTAACCCTGGTGTCATAACTAACCCTGGTATCATAGCTAACCCCGGTGTCAAAGCTAACCCTGGTGTCATAACTCTTCCTGATCCCCATTGAAATAAGGTCCCCGCTGCCTCCAGTTATGGCAGTTCCACACCAGACAGCTGAGCTTCCCAGACTCGCTATCCTGGGAGTAAATGACTTATAGATGACCTCTAGGTTTCAGATAGCAGCACGGACACACTTCTCCCTAGTGGGTACACCTCCTTACTCCAGGAAATGCACATTTGAAATCACAAATGTTTATATATTTTAAATTACTATGGGGAAACACTTTGGCAAATAAGCCATAGCTGCTTCTCATTAAGACATAAGGTCTTGTTTGTGCGTGTGTGTGTGTGTGTGTGTGTGTGTTTGTGTTTTCCAGTACTGATTGGTTTTCTACAGTGAATGTGGAGTCTAAGTGAAATGCATGGGTTTTCATGCAGATTGATCTGAATGTGTGAGTTCTCATAAGCCTCCTCACTCTCTCCTCCATCACACTGTCACTCATCAAATGAAGTCCCTGTGCTTCTGGCACCAAGTGCCTCTCACTCAAGTGTGTATGTGTGTGTGGGGGGCTGTGTGAGTATTAGTATGTATGTGTGTGGGTGCATGACAGTCTGTTTATGTGTGTGTGTGTGCGTGCAGTTGTTGATAAACCTCACCTTGCTGTGACCTCCCAATGCAAATTAGCCAGCACACTGAAAGGACAAATAGGAGTCACCCAACTCGACTCACACACACACACACACACACACACACACACACACAGACAGACACACAACTCACAGCTCTCTCTCTCTCTCTCACACACACACACACACACAACTCGGCTCAGCTTCAGCTCTCTCTGTCTCTCTCTCTCTCACACATACACACACACACACACACACACACACAACTCAGCTCAGCTGCAGCTCTCTCTGTCTCTCTCTCTCACACATACACACACACACACAACTGCCTCAGCTGCAGCTCTCTCTCTTTCTCACACACACACACACACAACTCGGGTCAGTTGCAGCTCTCTCTCTCTCTCTCACACACACACACACACACACACACACAAACACACACACATACACACACACCCAACTGCCTCAGCTGCAGCTATAAGCCTTCCATCCAGCCTCACTAAGATGGTTCACCATCAGTTCCTTTAATGGAATCAGATCAATACTGGCACTCTTACTCTTCAGTGGCCTACAGATTTAACCACACACACACACGCACACACACACACACACACACACACACATATACACACACAAACACACACACACACACACCGTATTAAAGCATCACCATTTTCAAAGTTTAAAGTGCAATACAGGCACTGGAAAATATTTGCTAACCTACGATAATGCATTTTATCATACATCCATTATTCATTTCACTGCCCTCTCTCTCTCTCTCTCTCTCTCTCTCTCTCTCTCTCTCGTTATGCTTCTTCGCAGTGTCAAAATGGTGGCGTTCATAAGGCTCAATAGCTTTCCTCGATGATTATCTGTGACAGCTTGCCCAGGAATTAGCCTGCCTTTCACCCCAGTGTGCGCGGCACCGTGCGCCCTGTGGCACGACTGGCGCACCTCCCTGACACACCAAAGAGGAGTCAGGGCAGAGGCAACAGCAGACAGGCACCCCTGCCCACCCCTGCCATGTTCTGCCCACCCCTGCCCACGTTCTGTTTGTTCAGCAGTCGCTTTAACCTTCATCGCAGAACAATAAAACACCAACAGAGGGGAGGGAGAGAGAGATGGGGGATAAAAGAGAGAGACAAAAAGAAGAGAGGAAGAGACAGGGCGAGAGAGAAAAAGAAAGAGAGAGGAGGGGGGACAGTGCGGAAGAGAGAGGAGGAGAGAGAGAGATGTTGGGGACAGTTGACACATCTCCTTAAGCCAACGTCTACTTTATCATCTCTGGCAGCCCTTATTGGTGGCGCTAATCAAGTGGCAGAGTGAGGAGAGGAGAGGAGAGAGGAGAGGAGAGAGGAGAGGGGAGAGGAGAGGAGAGAGGAGAGGAGAGGAGGGAGAGGAGAGGAGAGGAGAGAGGGAGAGGAGAGGAGAGGAGAGGAGAGAGGGGAGAGGAAAGTGTGCCTAACACACAGTGGGTGACAAATATATTATTAACAGGAGGGAGACGTGCAACCTTGGCTGCGTCACCTGAGGACCCGTCGGCTCTGCGCCGCTACGCCAGTGGGAAATGACCTTCAGATTAAATCCCTTGCAGAGGTCAATAAACTAAATAATTCACAAAGGTTATTCGCATTGCACTGAAATCTGCGGAACAGAAAAAACACACACACACACACAAACTGAAAGACACACAACCAGACACATACAAACAGACATACACTAACAGTTACACACACAAACAAACACACATGTACACACTCCCTTACACACGTACATAAACACACAAACATACACACACACACACACACACACACACACACACACACACACACACACACACACACAGCCACTCAGATTGGGTGTCTTTAACTCCTCTGCAGCCTGCCTTGTTTGCTTATCTTGGAGCTGTCACCGTATTGTTGGGTTTATGGATGTCAGATCCCTCTGCACCGTCAGCTCCCAATAGATGAGCACATTACAGGGCACAGCACACACACCCTCTAAACACCTCTAAACATCATACACTCATATTACAGCACACACACCCTCTAAACACCTCTAAACACCAGACACATTACAGCACACACACCCTCTAAACACCAGACACTCATATTACACATTGAGATACAAATACTGAATTTATGATTTTGTGTGTGTTTGTTCCCTTTGACCCAACAACCCAAATGCATGGAAGTATTGTTCCCTTTGACCATACGCGGAGTTAGTGGGGGGACAGGGGGAGCACTGCCCCCCCTGGTGGAAACGGGTAATTGCATTGTTTCAAAAATTAGTGAAATACGTCTGGCATGACCAGATATTTTTAAAATAATTTAAATATCACAAAACAACAATATAAGGAACGGGCTGCGGTTGATGATGGGAGCAGCCAGGTTTTCTTCTCTTGCGATCCTTCACATCACATGACATTACGGCCAACCTGACGAGGCATGCTGGACGCAAAAAATGAAAATTACTGTTGCACTAGTATGGACATCTTGCCGTGCCAACGTTTCAATAAAGGTTGCCTAAATGCCATGTATATAAATGTCCTGTCAGCTTACTAATTGATTTTGCGTTGTGTGTAGATTTGGACTTTTTATTCCACTTTGTTTAAACAGCAAAGTGGCGAAGCCTTGTTCACCTGTTTGGAACTGGCTGGTGAATGACGCTGCGTGAGGGCCTGGCTACACCATGACCCTTTTGTGCATCTAGGCCTACTGATCGCTGTGGATTACTTTTTTTCGTGTCATTGGATTACAGCAAAATATGAATATTTTTTTCTTAACATGTCTTAACGTAATGGTGTGATTGCGCTTCGTTTCTGCGTTTGGAGAGGCATCAGACTGTACTGCAGGTAGGGATGTAACGGTATGACAATTTAACCTCACGGTTATAGTGACCAAAATTATCACGGTTTTCGGTATTATCACGGTATTTCTAAAAGTGTGTTCAATATGTTTAGAAAGCACTGATAGGCCTACACAAGCTGAAATAGTTTCAAAAAGTGTCCCGTTCACTTTTTTCTTCATGTTTAATTGGCTATGTGCTTTGTGCTATTTCTGTTATTTGGATCCAATGAGTGAGACCAAAGTAAGTGTTTCTTTATTCTCCTGATAACGTGAGTGGAATGGATTTAATGTGGACGTGAACATAAAAAGACGCAGAGTTGCTACATGATACAGTGCACATTTTGCGGTAGAAAAGTTCCGCCTTTTAAAATCAGGGGTAGCCTAATCCCAATTGTAGTTAAAACCATCAATTAAACAACAGAATCAGAAGGGTACCAGTTTTGTTTCATTGTACTAGGCCTACTGTATGTCAAAAGCAGGCTCGGATGAAGCTGGGAAGGATTAAACACACGGTTTCAACACTGCGGTAATCAACCGTGATAATCATGATATTTGAAATGAAAATGGTAATTGTTATCGTCAACATTTTTATTGCGGTTTACCATTATACCGGTAATCGTTACATCCCTAACTGTAGGTGAACACTTCCTTTGATTCTTGGAGTTCTCGCTATGATTTAGGTCTGCCCTGCACTCAATAGCCTACAGTTTGGAGTTTACTTACTTTGCCTTTGTAGAATCGAATTTGAGTTTTCAATGACTCGTTCTCCTTAAGCTAAGCATACATGAACCGATGCATCTTGTTGTTTAAAACTCCACTCTGCTAGGTGGCTCGCATGCCAGCAGCACTCTTGAGGCGTCGGAGGTTTACCAACTTTCCACAAGCACAGCTAAGCTAGCTGGCATCCATTACACTAGACTAGGCTATATAGTTCGTTTTTAATAGCAAACAGAAATGTCAAGATGGCAGGTCATTACATTTTTTAATTGACAAAATACAAAATATTCAATCAATGTGGCGCAAATGAGTCTAGATGGGCTAAGCCCCGAATGTTTTCAACTGCTAGGCGACACCCCTGTCTATTGCGTTTCAAGACAACCGTGCTGCATTGGATTTCATAAGGACAAATTGTTAAATTGTTACAATGTAATTATATATATCTTTATTTAGCATGTTTGTTTTCTCCCTATGTGCTCATGCTGTGTTCCCCAAGTGGTAGGCCAGGTCTCAGCTGCTACAATTATTATTATTATTTTCTTCCCCCCCTGGCTCCAATGTCAAACTCCGCCTTTGCCTTTGACCCAACAACCCAAACGCATGGAAGTATACAATATACCAGTCACAGCATAGAGATGGGGCAACCAGATTAAAAATAGCAAGATCAATTCTGAGTAGCAGAGGTGAGTTACTCTGAACTCAACACAGGTGTTCTCTACAGTTCTGCCCAAGAACACAGGAGAACGTGAGAGGACACAGTGTTCTGCATAGGGCTGCAGGGTTACGTAATATCCCTAGATGTCTTTTTTGGTTTCATGTGTGTGTGCTGAGTTCGAGGGGGCATTCATAGTTTCTTGGCTAATTTGTTGCATGAATGTCATGTGGAGAGCACATGAAAGAGATTGCCAACTCACCTCACGACAACAAAGGTGCAAACTTACAAGCTAAACCATCAACTTTAGCGGTTAATCAAATGCAATGTCTGACAACTTCAGCCTTTTACTGTTGAATACGTTTGCTTGGAAAACATTACATAATGTAAATACTGTGTCTGGGTATTTGTGATGGTACACTGACCACCTCCTTATTTATTGACATCTGTGTCTGATGATCACTGCCAAAAAGACACATCAGGATTTGGAATAAGGTGTTAGCTAACAGGACACATCAACATCTAGCACACCCGCTAAACACCTCTAAACCTCTAGAGGCAGAGCTACCTGCACTATACTATATGCAACAAATCAACACATGATGACAATAAAACACACGCACACGCACACTGAAAATGGGTCATGTGGAGTCAGTGACCAGATGCATTTCTTTGAAATGCACTAAAAATCTGACTCTTTAGGGCGGATCTCCAGTGGAAAAACCAGCTTCTTGTCCAAGATCAGTGGTCATCTGTTTAGAGAAACTGGCCCTTACTAAAAATAGATATCATTTGATTGATACATTGTCTTGTGCAGTGATGCTGTGTCATGTATGGTAGTGCAGCAACACTAAGGAAACGATGGTTTCAGCATATCAGCGATTAGTACTTCTACTGCGAAACCATAATGCCCCCTTCCAAGAAAAAAAATCTCGGCTGGACTGTCCCACAGCTAGCTTTCTTCTGGCACCATGCCTCATTCTAATTAGACATTGCATAACTGACACTCCCAAGCTGCTGATGCAGTCAGTTTTTTCAGCACATGCAGCAAGTCTCCAGACACCCCATACATCAAGACCTCGCCTCACCTGGCAACTGCATGCCGCACGCTATTTTGCATAAAACATTTCACACTCGAATGGACGGCTATCTGTCTGGCATGTGTGCGTAGCCAGTGCTTCATGTTTGGATCCGCTTTGCAATCAGCATCCGGTGGTAACAGCCATGTCTGAATAAACAATGCAGCAGCAGCTGCCACAGCAGCAGCCACAGCAGAGCTGCTCTCTCACACGGTCCTCAGACTGCTGCATGACTGGCTGACCAGGCACAACACACCATGGACATGGGCAAGACATCTCCAGTCAGAGAGAGGGGGAGAGAGAGAGAGAGAGAGAGGGAGGGAGGGAGAGAGAGAGAGAGAGGGAGAGAGACGGAGGAGGGAGGGAGAGAGAGAGACGGAGAGAGAGAGAGAGACAGAGGGAGGGAGGGAGAGAGAGAGAGATAGAGGGAGGGAGGGGGAGAGAGAGGGAAGGGGAGAGAGAGAGATGGAGGGAGAGAGAGAGAGAGAAAGCATGACAGTTGTTGTTTGTGTGAAGGACATATTTACTGACCTGGAGTGCAGTGGATCTACAAGAGGATGAGATTATTTTACAGCCACAGAGCAGGGGTCCAATTTCATTAGTATCTGCTGCTTACAAAAAAAAGAATTTTAAAAAAGGTGTTGTATAAACAAATATTTAGGCCTTTTGTTATTTCCTGAATTCATGGAAAATTATTTTCCAAAACTCATCTTCGCACATGTGACAGATATAGTTATTTGTAAGTCACCTTGTACTTTTGTTCGGTGACAACAATCAGTCCATCGAAGCGCAATGTGAAGGCTTGGTAACATTTATGTTCTCTGAGAGAGAAGATTAAAACACATCCCTCCCTCTCTCTCTCTCTCCCTCCCTCCCTCTCTCTCTCTCTCTCCTATGCTCAGAGTTGGAGATAAGGAGAGTGGCTAGCTGAAGAATCCAAGGGCATCTGTCCGCAGCTAATGTGGGTCAAGAATTCTATCGACAAGCGCAGCACGCCAACGGCGCCTATTTAACGACTACATCCTATAGATAGATAGATAGATAGATAGATACTTTATTGATCCTCAAGGGGAAATTCAAGATATAAGCCCCTATATAAGCCCCATGTATAACGACTACATCCTATATAAGCCCCATGTATAACGACTACATCCTATAACATATAAGCCCCATGTATAACAACTACATCCTATATAAGCCCCATGTATAACGACTACATCCTATAACATATAAGCCCCATGTATAACGACTACATCCTATAACATATAAGCCCCATGTATAACGACTACATCATATAACATATAAGCCCCATGTATAACGGCGCCTATATAAGCCCCATGTATAACGACTACATCCTATATAAGCCCCATGTATAACGGCGCCTATTTAAGCCCCATGTATAACGACTACATCCTATATAAGCCCCATGTATAATGACTACATCCTATATAAGCCCCATGTATAACGACTACATCCTATATAAGCCCCATGTATAACGACTGCATCCTATATAAGCCCCATGTATAAGGACTACATCCTATATAAGCCCCATGTATAACGACTACATCCTATATAAGCCCCATGTATAACGGCGCCTATTTAAGCCCCATGTATAACGACTACATCCTATATAAGCCCCATGTATAACGACTACATCCTATATAAGCCCCATGTATAACGACTACATCCTATAACATATAAGCCCCATGTATAACGACTACATCCTATATAAGCCCCATGTATAACGACTACATCCTATATAAGCCCCATGTATAACGGCGCCTATATAAGCCCCATGTATAATGACTACATCCTTATGGTTCTGTCTCACATTGCAAAATGTCTTTGCCCATAAATCCCAAATCACGCTATTCTGGTGTTGCACTAGCAGCATGGTCTGTATAGGTGTGCGTAAGATTACTCTATGAAATTCTAGATTTAGCCTACTGTAAGAGAAATGATCAGATCAGATCAGATCCAGTCTTCTTTCAATCTTTCATTTAAAATAAAATTAATCTAAATTTAATTGAAATTTACGGTCATATTGACAACTTTGGAATGGCCTTGTTCTGCTTCCCCAGATCCAAAGAAGTGCATCTGGTCAATCTTATGTGTGTATGGCTTGCATCTTTTGAAGATGGAACCTTCAAGATTCTGAACCTGAACCTTCTGCCATCTGAACCTTGGAGTTGCCACCGTTAGAACCTGAGTCAGAACCCATCCATCCATGACATGACAATAAGAGGGTCCTTGCCCCTCAGCACCATTAGAACCTGGGTCAGAACATATCCATCCATGACATGACAATAAGAGGAGGTCACTCAAGACCTTTGGTAGAAATACTGAAGTATAACTAAAGTCATATTTTATTACTAAAGTCATATTTTATTACTAAAGTCATATTTTATTTTTCCCCTACAGTGTGGCCAGTGAGCTAGATATGATTTATATTTAGTGTACTATTCCATTTTCAATTCAATTCAATTCAATTCAATTCAACAAGCTTTATTGGCATGAATGTAAATTTTACAGTGTTGCCAAAGCATTCAATACAACAATAATAGTAATATAGATAATAATAACAGTAATACAAATAATAATAATAATGATAATAATAATGAAAATAACACCTGGCTATTAAATTAACAGAAAAAAATATATTATTATTTTATTATTATGTTATTGATCATGTAACATGGGCTGTTCTTTCAGGATGTGGCAGGATTGGATGTACTCAGCATCTAGGTCGACACAACGGTCTACTTCCCCCAGGAGAAATTATAGTTTTTGTTCATTGTTTGTGTCAAGAAATTCGGGACAGATATCTGCGATTTTAGTAAAATACTCTTCCCTTATAATAATAATAATAATAATAACAATAATAATAATAATAATAATAATAATAACTTGGTTTTATATAGCGCCTTTCAAGTAACCCAAGGTGGCTTTACAAAAGGAGATAGGGCAGGGGAATAGAGGAGGGGGTAGAAGTGGGGTTGGGGGACAGGGTGGTTAACATACCTGTCAACATTTAGCTTTCCAAAAACGGGAGATTTTCTTTTTTTTTTTGGGGGTCAGTGTTTATACCGGATCTGTGTTTGCATATTTAATACGCTTCATACACGGTTTCAACACTGCATTTTCGGTCGTTGCTTTTACCTTACCATTACCCACGCGATGCCAGTTATGTATCCACCAGCTGCCTGCCTGCAGCCTACTTCCAAAACTCCAAAGCTGCTTGCTGTCAGATTTGGTTCCGAGGGCACACGTTCAGTGTATCAACAACACTCAATAACAGTTTATGTGATGTGTTAATCAATTCAATTCTTAACAATTTCACAACAGCTAGTTCTGGAGTAGGCCATTCAACTAGCACGCTTGCTTACGACGAGACTCAGGCTGCGCAGTCGGCACCGGCTTCCTTATTTGGGTTTTGGGTTGCCAGGTTTTAGCCTATGACAAAACGGTTGAAATTGAAACTAAGTGATCGTGTATGTGTAGGGTGTATTTCATACACAATCTGGCAACCTGAATGGATCAATGATTTTAAAATGAAGTTAGCCATGCAAATTACGGGAGTTTTCCGGGAGAAATAACAAAACGGGAGAAACCCGGGAAAAACGGGAGTGTTGACAGGTATGGTGGTTAAGGACCATAGGCCTCAGTGAATAAATGTGATTTTAGGTGCTTTTTGAACGTAGCCAGTGTGGGGGCTTGGCGGATATGGAGAGGTAGACTGTTCCAAAGGGTGGGGGCAGCAACACAGAAGGCTCTGTCACCAAAAGTCCGTAGCCTGGAACGGGGGATGACAAGCGGGTCCTTGCCAGAGGACCTCAGGGACCTTGGCTGGGAGTGATGCTGGATGAGATCGGAGAGGTACTGGGGAGCAAGAGCATTGAGGGATTTGTATTTAAGGAGTAAGATTTTGTAGGTGATGCGTGACTTCACCGGGAGCCAGTGAAGCTGCTTGAGTGTGTGGGTAATGTGTTGCCATCGCTTTGTGTGTGTGAGGATCCTGGCAGCCGAGTTTTGGACACGCTGTAGCTTGTCCAGTGCTTTGGTGGGAAGACCATAAAGGACACCGTTACAGTAGTCCAGACGGGAGGTGATGAAGGCATGTGTCAGTTTGTATAATTTGCATTCAGTTAGAAAATGCTGTTCATTTTCCACTACATCACTGCAGTGAGCACACATCCTTTTTTCAGGGGCCAGCCAGGTTTGCCTGTGTCGCCCCTTTTCAGTAGCAAGGCTATGGTCGCTATTGAAATATCTACAGATCTCTGCCAAAAGACACAGCCAGTCACAGATCCCGATCCACCTGCCTGTCAGCCAGCTCCACAGACTGGGTTCAGCACATATCCCGTACTGTGTCATAATGTGTTGCCATGAGTGATAGCAAATATCCGTTCTGTGTCATAATGTGTTGCCATGAGCGATAGCTTGGAAACTCATCTAGACTGTAGATTTTATAGTGCAGAAATATACTCCTAGCAAGCCTGCAAGTCGAAATGAATTGGTGTTAAATTTGAGCTCCAAACCTGAAGAAATGGATAAACGTATTGGGTGTTAAATTTGAGCTCCAAACCTGAAGAAATTAATAAACTGAAGCCTATGTCACATGCTATTGATCATTACTGATGAGATACTCTTTTCTGATTGGCTGGTGGGGTGGCAATTAATTGAACGATCCCAAGACCCGCCTCCCATTGCCAGGTAGGCTAATCTGTGACTGCTAATAGCCAGGTAGGCTAATCTGAGTTTTAGGGACGATAATCTGTCTTTCAGTGATGATCATAGCAGAGATGTTTTCCAGACAGCTGAGGTCTGTTCCACGAGGGGGAATGTGTGTGTGTGTGTGTGTCAGTGTTGCGTGGGTTTGGTCACAAGCGGCCCGCGGTCGCCCGATATTTTAATCAACCCGACCCCAACTCGGACCGCGAATATTAATTAGGACAAAATTATACCCGACCCGCGATCCGACCCGCTTATTTACAAAATGTGTGCTTTTGGTTATAGCCTGCATGCAGTGTGACAGTAGGCCATTTCTGTAAAACAAACTAATTTATTTGTGAAACTTTATGCAGTAGAACTACACGCAGTAGGCATGCATGACATAATGTTTGCGCAGGAGAGAGAATGAGAATAAGAGCGCAAGCAGCAAGGATTAGAACACCAGGATAAGAGAGATATGAATGAAGCACAAAGCTTTACTAAAGCACATCCACTGTTTAAAGTCACAAACACAACAAACTAAGGTAACTTTTATGCATGCGCAATTTATACATACCGGTAGGTATGGCTGTGTAGTCTGTGCCATAACATTTATTCCTGCAGGCTGCCCGTTTTGGCTGTCATACTTTTAAATGGCTTCGCAAGAAGTAGGCCTACATAGACCATAACTTGTACTATTGTCATCTTCTTTAAGAACTTTTCCCAATATTTCCCATAGCCTATATCGCTTTTCCTGAAGGGGTGTCTTTATTATTTTAACTCGCGTCTTCAGCTTCTTTACTGTATTGATGCTTTACTGTATTGATGCTAGCCTTCTTGTGATATTTTAAGTAGGCCTATTTGTAGAAAATATGTATTTAATTAATTTTAACTGACCGCCCGCACATGACCCGAATATCATTAAAATATTTTGTTTATGACTCATAACCGCGGGTGACCGCTTAATTTCGGGCAGACCGCGCAACACTGGTGTGTGTGTGTGTGTGTGTGTGTCTGTGTGAGTGTGTGTGTGTGTGTGTGAGAGTGTGTGTGTGTGTGTGTGTGTGTGTGTGTGTGTGTGTGAGAGAGTGTGTGTGTGAGAGAGTGTGTGTGTGTGTGTCCATGAGGGGAAATGTGCGGCTCCTCGGTGCAGCCATTCAAACGTGGGAGTGCTCAAACTAGCCCTGCGGTCCCAGACACACTGGCCGCTGGTTTAGCATGTTGACACACACACACACACACACACACACACACACACACACACACTGGCCGCTGGTTTAGCATGTTGACACACACACACACACACACACACACACACACACACACACACACACACACAGACACACACACACTGGCCGCTGGTTTAGCATGTTGACACACACACACACACACACACACACACACACACACACACAGACACACACACACTGGCCGCTGGTTTAGCATGTTGACACACACACACACACACACACAGACACACACACACTGGCCGCTGGTTTAGCATGTTGACACACACACACACACACACACACACACACACACACAGACACACACACACTGGCCGCTGGTTTAGCATGTTGACACACACACACACACACACACACTGGCCGCTGGTTTATGCCTCCCCACGTACACACACCCTGCCACCCCACGTACACACACCCTGCCACCCCACGTACACACACCCTGCCACCCCACGTACACACACCTCGGTTTGGCTGCTGGTGCGGGGCTGGGGGGGGAGTCTATAACCTGCAGAGCTGTCTGTTTGTCCTCTGCTCTGTTAGTAAGTGTTGAGAGGGTGTGTGTGTGTGTGTGTCTCTGTGTGTCTGTGTGTGAGTGTGTCTGTGTGTTTCTCTGTGTGTGAGTGTGTCTCTGTGTGTGGGGGTGGGGATGGGATGGGGCACAGAGAGACATCTGAGTCTCCCCATAGGTGGTGCTGTCTGTGTGACTGGAGCCTTGGAGGAGTTTGTAGAAGTCGTCCAGCACTGCCAGACAAGCTGCATCCAGCTCCACCACTTTCCTCTCAACAACAGCTAAACTAAAGAGAGGATGAGTTTCCTCTCAGCAGCAGCTAAACTAAAGAGAGGATGAGTTTCCTCTCAGCAGCAGCTAAACTAAAGAGAGGATGAGTTTCCTCTCAACAGCAGCTAAACTAAAGAGAGGATGAGTTTCCTCTCAACAGCAGCTAAACTAAAGAGAGGATGAGTTTCCTCTCAACAACAGCTAAACTAAAGGGGGGATTAGTTATGGTCAGCTCACAGCTCATTGGACGTCTAATCTGGTCATCGTGGGGACAGTGTTGTGCGGCTATGTCTCCTCTTCAGCCTGTGGATTCATGCATTTCAATTCATTCTCATGTTCATTTGTTCTGCTCACAGGTAATTTCCTGACAGGATGAATTCAGAAATTCGGACATGAAATCGATGCATTGTTGAGTTACACTGGCCATAAATCTTATTAGTTCAATATTCTGATGAGGAATTGTGGAGCCGTTTATGGGCAGGTAATCTGTGTTTCCATAGTAATAATCGAGCTCTTAGATTATGATAATAATCCATCATTCAGTGATGATAAGAGCACTATAGATTTCACCCGATCCTTGCAATAACAATATGCTTTTGTGTCCAAATGACTGCCCAACAAAACTCTCTCTCTCGCTTTTCCCTCTCTCTGTCTCTCTCTCTCTCTCCCTTTTCCCCTCCCTCTGTCTCTCTCTCTCTCTCTCCCTTTTCCCTCTCTCTGTCTCTTTCTCTCTCTCTCCCTTTTCCCTCTCTCTGTCTCTCTCTCTCTCCCCCCTCCCTATGTCTCTCTCTCTCTCTCCCTTTTCCCCTCCCTCTGTCTCTCTCTCTCCCTTTTCCCCTCTCTCTCTCTCTCTCCCCTCTCTCTGTCTCTCTCTCTCTCTCCCCTCTCTCTCTTTCTCTTCTCCCTCTCTCTCTCTCTCTCTCTCTCTCCCCCTCTCTCTGTCTCTTTCTCTCTCCCTTTTCCCTCTCTCTGTCTCTTTCTCGCTCTCTCCCTTTTCCCCTCCCTCTGTCTCTCTCTCTCCCTTTTCCCCTCTCTCTGTCTCTTTCTCGCTCTCCCTTTTCCCCTCCCTCTGTCTCTCTCTCTCCCCTCCCTCTCTCTCTCTCTCTGTCTCTCTCTCCAGAGAAATAAGATGCTCTACTAAAACAACACACATAACATTTCCATGGTGTGTTTAGAAGATTCACAATGACTCAGGAAATGGTCTCAATTGCTGCTTGACCACATGTCAGATCTGTGGCCCTGATAAGCAGCAGTGAAAGAAGCCCAGCTGGTGAACCAGCCCCAGCATCCCAGCACAGTTACTGAGCCAGAGCAGCTCCAGTTACTGAGCCAGAGCAGCTGCAGGCTCTCTGACAAGGAAGCAACTCTTGTGTAAGAAGACGACAAATTCTAATGGCCGGCTGTGTTGTTGTGCTGTGCCCTGGCCATCTCTGTTGTGCTGTGCCCTGGCCATCTGATATTCTAATGGCCGGCTGTGTTGTTGTGCTGTGCCCTGGCCATCTGATATTCAAATGGCCGGCTGTGTTGTTGTGCTGTGCACTGGCCGGCTGTGTTGTTGTGCTGTGCCCTGGCCAGCTGTGTTGTTGTGCTGTGCCCTGGCCATCTGATATTCTAATGTGGGAGCCAGAGCTGGCCCCTTGCAGAGCACCCGCAGACGGCCAGGGATCAGTCCGAGAGCACAAAGTAGGTCAACAAGACACGCTGGTACACATGGGGGACATAACCACTATTGGTCTCCCAGCGGCAGGTTTCCACAAGCTTCCAGAATACACACACACACACAGAGGCGGACAGAGTACACAACTTCATTACTTGAGTAAAAGTACAGATACCCCTTGCTAAATTTTACTCAGGTATAAGTAAAAGTACAACAGTCAGATGTATACTTAAGTAAAAGTACTGAAGTACTTGTTTTAAAAGTACTTGAGTACAAGAGTACATTTTCTAAATATTGCATTACTACTTCCACAGTGCTTACATTTATGTACAGAAACGTCCTACATGGAGTTATGAAAAATGTTAATGTGGAGAATGTAAAAGGAATTGAAATTAAAATCAAGTAATTTTCATCTTTTTACTATGTTGCCAGGGATGGGCAGTATTTCTAATACATGTATTTAAAATACGTATTTCAAATACAAAATACTATTTTGTAATTGAAACACTTGAAGTGAAAACTATCATTAACTTGTTCAGAAAATTGAAATAGTCTGGCGAGATGGGGCCACAGGTTGGCACATTCCCGGCATCCAGTAACCTGTTGCGTCTTCATCCATTGTCTCGTCCATGGTTTTCGTCTCTTATCTAAATCTGAACCATGGAGTTGACTTTAGCGGAAAGCTGAAGGTGATTGCTGATAGGCTGTCCCAATCAGTGGCGCCTGCACCATCCAATCACGTTTGAGAGGGAAACAACAAATTGAGGGTTTCAGAATTTTTTCTTTTTTCCTTTTTTTAGAAGAAGAAGTAACGGGTACTCACGGTTACGGATAGAAATGTAGTGGAGTAAAGAGTACA
The DNA here is from genome assembly GCF_017589495.1 of Alosa alosa. Taxonomy (NCBI): domain Eukaryota; kingdom Metazoa; phylum Chordata; class Actinopteri; order Clupeiformes; family Clupeidae; genus Alosa; species Alosa alosa. The sequence goes on from NC_063190.1 coordinate 37,999,774, forward strand.
ATATTTGCCTCTCAAAAGTACTTGAGTTAAGTCATGAGTACTCCTCAAAAATGATACTCGAGTAAAGTACAGATCCCTCAAAATTGTACTCAAGTACTGTACTCAAGTAAATGTACTCTGTTACTGTCCGGCTCTGGTTAAATGTTGAATAAGTGAGAGAGGCTGAGGAGTGTAAATGGTTAAATGTTGAATAAGTGAGAGAGATAAGTGAGAGAGGCTGAGGAGTGTAAATGTAGGTTAAATGTTGGATAAGTGAGAGAGGCTGAGGAGTGTAAATGGTTAAATGTTGAATAAGTGAGAGAGGCTGAGGAGTGTAAATGTAGGTTAAATGTTGAATAAGTGAGAGAGGCTGAGGAGTGTAAATGGTTAAATGTTGAATAAGTGAGAGAGGCTGAGGAGTGTAAATGGTTAAATGTTGGATAAGTGAGAGAGGCTGAGGAGTGTAAATGGTTAAATGTTGAATAAGTGAGAGAGGCTGAGGAGTGTAAATGTAGGTTAAATGTTGAATAAGTGAGAGAGGCTGAGGAGTGTAAATGTAGGTTAAATGTTGAATAAGTGAGAGAGGCTGAGGAGTGTAAATATTTCCTGTGCGTTCGCTCACCAGGGAGCCGTCTTCACGCCTCATTTATTCATGACGGGACCCTATGGACCCTGTGGACCCTGTGGACGGGACCCTGTGGACCCTATGGACCCTATGGACGGGACCCTGTGGACGGGACCCTATGGACCCTATGGACGGGACCCTGTGGACCCTATGGACGGGACCCTATGGACGGGACCCTATGGACCCTATGGACGGGACAACTCAAACCACCATCATCTTTGATTAACCAACCCGACATCCGTTTTTAAAAAAGCACCCTGTGACACACAAATGCACCAGGGAGACACAAAGACGAGCTCACATCTCCTCCCCTCTCCACTGGTCTCGCTGAAGAAACAGAGCCCTGACTGAAGCAGCTGTGGACCTCTTCTGCCGGGGACTTCAGACTTCACCCATGTGACTCCATGTCAGCAGCGGATGAGCAGGATAATGGGGAATGACACGTCTTGTCTTGGATCACTTCATATGGAACCTAATGTGGTGCTAATAGGCCTCTGTGCACATATTGGGCACATATTGAGCACACCATGAATAATATTTGTGGAAATGATGAAGTTATAGTAACAGAAAATCAGGACACTTTGTAGAAAAAGATCCAGAACTTCCAGATGTGCAGGCCACGCGAGTAGCACTCCTAATTAGCGTGCTTAGAGTGTATTGAGAGCACAGATGCATGACATCATTAGTATGCTTTCACAGTCGCCCAGAGCACTGATGTTTGAACATCAAAGTCGTCGGCGTAGAGCTATTAATAAATGGGCCATGATTCTGTCCCTGCCTCACTGATCACAGCAGTTTGGGCATATTGATCATGAAAGCCGTGACAGTGATGTACATACGAGCTGCACAGTAGTTTTGTTCTCTCTATTTCTGGTTGTTTACAGACTTGTTTGTACTGTCAACAGGCCTAATTTCTGTAATAATTATTGCATTGTTATGCTCAGGTTATTAGGAAAACCTCAATCCACTCTTAGATTCGAGATGAAATGTGTCTGTTTGAAACGCCATTACGTCTCATTTCACACTTCACTCTCCCCTCGCCAAACAAGGAATATATCAGCTCTGTGTCCTTAATCATCTCAAAGCCATTATGTTGTGTTTTTCAAGGTGCTCAAGTTATATCCGCCCCCAAAATGAAAAAGGTTCAAATTGGCCCGAGAGAAAGAAAGGCTTCCGTTTCACAACGTCTAGCTTCTTTGCCAGCGGTCACTGGTGCACATGCGCACCCAAACAAAACAAACAAAACAAACGAAAGAAGATATTTCTCAAGTCTTCGCCTCTGTTCTGCTCCGTGCTGTGTTAGGGTTCCTGTATCAGACACCTGTGTGTCACGACCCCCCCCTCCGGCCAGCACAGATGAGAGATTGAGACGGCCGCTGGACCCTGAAGGTTAAAGGGTAACGTTCACTGCCACCCTGACCACATCCTCAGAGACAGTTTGGCGTCTCTGTCTAAGCAGGACTTATGGCGTTGTGTCTGTCCACACAGCCTGCTGTGGGTCCCCTCCTACACTCCTACATTAATACCACTACTGCTGTGTGTTGCTGTGGGTCCCCTCCTATATTAATACCACTACTGCTGTGTGTTGCTGTGGGTCCCCTCCTATATTAATACCACTACTGCTGTGTGTGTTGGATATGTTTGGGGAGGATTATATGGCTAAAACATAGTGTTTTGGTCTGGTGGCAGTGGATTAGTTTATTTCTGGATGAAAGAGAAGTTATTTTTTCATTCAGACAATAATCTGTCCCGGTAACCGCTGCATGAACCCTCGTCTGTGGAGGGTGTGTCCACCCGATCCTGCACAGATCACCACCGCGTCCACCCAATCCTGCACAGATCACCACTGTGTCCACCCGATCCTGCACAGATCACAACCGCGTCCGATCACGAATCATCTGTGTGGTTGAACAGTTGTCTTACAGCACGCAAATCTCTAAAACTTTACACAGCTCAGATGCTGTGCTCTCAGATCTTTACATGGAAACAAAGAGCAACTCATGCAAATAATCACAGTGAGATCATTTCTACTTATGGATGTGTCACAGTGAGATCATTTCTACTTATGGATGTGTCACAGTGAGATCATTTCTACTTATGGATGAGTCACAGTGAGATCATTTCTACTTATGGATGTGTCACAGTGAGATCATTTCTACTCATGGATGTGTCACAGTGAGATCATTTCTACTTATGGATGAGTCACAGTGAGATCATTTCTACTTATGGATGAGTCACAGTGAGATCATTTCTACTTATGGATGTGTCACAGTGAGATCATTTCTACTCATGGATGTGTCACAGTGAGATCATTTCTACTTATGGATGAGTCATGCTCATCTATGTCTTCATTTCCCAAACCAAATGGAATCTTTATAATCAATTGTCCATAATCAACCTCACTCACCCCACCTGTGTCGATAAAAGTGGTGCAGTATACCCGTGGGCATAACTATTGCATAACTATTACCTTTGGTAACCATAACTATTGCATAACTATTACCCGTGGGCATAACTATTGCATAACTATTACCTGTGGGCATAACTATTGCATAATTATTACCTGTGGTAAGAATAACTATTGCGTAGACTTTGGGCCCTCTCTGCTTAATTACTGAAAATCAGTCAAACATCTTTACTAGGGCATGCCTGCCTTCTCTCAGGTCAAAGGTCACAGGTCCACATCTCTGCGAAAAGCTCAGGGTCAGGGAGGGCAAGGGTCACAGAGTTGTGGTGGGGGAGGAATGAAAGGCAGGATATTGTATCTCCATTCATGTGGCATTTGGGGTCAAAGTTTAAAGATGAAAGGTCATGTCAGACAAGAGGTCATCTTGGCAAAATCCTGCTTAAACTGCTAAATCGACGTCTTTCTGGGACCTCAAAGCCAGATCCCCGATATGAACATTTTGGAGACAAGTGAAGCCATTTGGATACAAAAAGAGGAGGAAGTTGCTTTATGTGCTGTGCACACATTTATGATGAAAGCTACTGGAGTGGTAGGGTGACCTGATGTATCGCTTCTCCTGTTTTTCAGCACTTCTTTTGCAACTTCCTAAGGGAGCTAAGATCAGGTTTACAGGAGCAGGAACATTTACCAAACAACATTTACTCACAATTGAAGATAGATGTGCTTTGTAGGGACGTGTGTGAAGATAGATGTGCTTTGTAGGGACGTGTGTGGAGATAGATGTGCTTTGTAGGGACATGTGTGAAGGTAGATGTGCTTTGTAGGGACGTGTGTGGAGATAGATGTGCTTTGTAGGGACGTGTGTGGAGATAGATGTGCTTTGTAGGGATGTGTGTGGAGATAGATGTGCTTTGTAGGGACATGTGTGAAGATAGATGTGCTTTGTAGGGACGTGTGTGGGCCAGTGTGACATAAGCACTTGTCTTACATTGGCTCTCTTGTATTACATTGATACTCGGTGAGCGGCAACACCAGGCCCAATTATACCACATCCCCTCCATTTCCGCAGGGGTTGGGGGTGGGGGGGTGTAGGGGATCTGTCCCTTTATTAAAGATAGAGGAATCTGATTATCCTATCAAAGAAAAAAACAGCCAGAATGTGTAGAAGTGCTGTGAAATCTGGTTGATTTTGAATGTACATATGCCTATATTATTTTTTGTATGTAGAAGTGTTGTGATATCTTGTAGTTTTTGATTTCACAAATTTATCATTTTGTCATAATTTATCATTTTCTTTTGTCATATTATATGTTGCCATTGTAAAGGAAGTAGTTCACTGCTTTTATTTAGAATAGTTTGCTGAGGCACAAAGATGATGCATGCGCATGCTCCATTCACATTTCGGACTGTACCTTTAAGGGAGCTGTCTGGACGGGGAGGGGGCGTGTTCGTTGCAGAGTTCTCGACAGTGAGGGGATTCCGAGAATAAACAATTCCGTCAGCCCCGACTACGCATTCATTGAGTGCGGTGCTCCCGAATGAACCCACTCATTAGAGTTGTAACGTTAACATATTTTTTGTAGTTGTATGTTTAGTGAACGTACGTATGTGGACTCACATTGTTTTCCGAAGACTTGCCGAAGGAAGGATTCCCCTGTGTCCACAGACCTCGCGCCTTTTCCACTGTAACGTTACTGTTACTGTCCATGTTCATTTAGCGGAACCAGGTACGTGTGGAGCAGAATATACATGTTTCTGGCTGTTGATTCTTTGTGAGAAATAGATTCCAACACGTTTTAACCAGGTAAAACCTGAATGTCGACTGATGTCTATTCATAAAGTACAACATGTAGTAGGAATTGTTGAATGAATGTATTGGGCAGTCATTTTTTCTGTGCGAACGTTACAGATAAATAATGCGTAGAAATACATTGAGGATTACGTCTAAATAGTGCTAAAGAAACCTTTGTGGCACCGTGTTTAGTTGAACTAAGCAATGCCCCTGAAGCGATAATGATTCCCAAGGACAGAATCATTCCGACCTTTGCATCCAGTTCCGTGTAGTGCATCTCCTTACACAAGGAGTGGGTGATGATGTTGATATCAGTAGAGATTGCCTTTTTTTCTTTCACTATACAGAAAAGCAATAATGTTTTTCATAAATGCTGGGTCGTCTATGTTGGGGCACAATTGCACTGTTCTAGCCTACTTAGCTTTTTTGTAAGGTAACCTATTGAAATTATACTAACAAAGATCTGACCCCGGGCCGGTGGCATCAAGTGAGTGGAGAAATGACTTGTACAACTCCCACTGTACATGACTGGTATCAGCATACCACTTGTGTTGATGAGGATAGTGAATATGTAGTGAAGCGCATATAATATTTAGAGCTCGTGTTTGTTTCCTTATTTTGTAAGTAACCAACGTGTTTATTTTGTGGTTTCGCGACTTTGTTTATGTATGTATGTTTGTTTGACAAAGTGAGCTGTCTTTGAATTATATTGTTTCAGCTTCAAAGCTGTTTTACTGGTTTAACCGCAGCAACTGTGCGTGATGGATCAAGGAGGACTAACTTGTGTTTAGGGTTATCGTGAAGTTTCCTGTGTCTTCAGTCAATAGGAGAGGGGGTGGGGTCAAAGGGTCAAGTCAAGAGGTCACGGGAGGCTGTAATGAGGGGGCACTGTAAGGTCTCCCCTCAGGTCCTCTCCGCTAGCCCCTGCTGAAGTGCCAATTAGCCCCACTAACATGTAAATCATGTGTGCAAATGAACTGTCACATTGGATTTCAGTGATCAATAAAAGAAATAGGCTACACAAAGCATTAGCTCAGTCCATAGCCTAAGTCCATTTATCTCTACTGTAGCCTAGGCTACCTAATTCAATATGTTTGACAGTTAAAATGACCAGACAGCCATGTTAATGTGTTTGTGGAGGTTTAATTAAGTTAGTTTCTCAGCTACCCGATAAGATCTGTACGTTTTGAAGCCAGAGTGTGAGTGGACCGTGGGCTGGCTGCCACTGTGGAGAGAGAGGGCTGTTGATGGGAGCAGTTACGGTAGTGCCTTTTGTGTTTTGTGTTGCCAGATGTTTGCCTGGAGAGTGGTCAAGCCTAAACACAAACAGTGCTGTTGTGCTTGTAGTTGTAGTGAACTCTGTCACACTTGCATGTTAGACACACGTGTAACTGAAGCAGTGTGGCTGTCCTATTTTAAAGGTACTAAGTTCTGTGCTGTTTCACTCACTCTTGGAAAAGCACTGGTTCATTTTCAGATGTTGGGGCTACCTGACCACTTGTTGGTTATATTATGCCTGTTAGTGGTGGAAAATAAATGCGTAAGTGTGCTGTTGGACGCTAGCATCTAAAAACAAATATTCCGTCTGAATAGACCTGGTTCTTTGCTACTTTTTTCCTGCCGTTTTGGTATTTCCAGTCTTTCTACAGCGTCACGCTTATTCTAAATCCACGAGTTGCAAAACTGCCAATGGACGTTCAGGTGAAGATTGAAGGCTTTGGGTGTTGGGCATCGCTTTTCAACAGCTTTTCTTGTTTAGTTTGATTTCCTCGTGCAGTCCATCCTCTGGCCTGATCAATATCAGGACCTAGCCTGCACTTGTCTGTCTCCACAGCAGATGAACTCACAAGTGCGTTATAGTTTCTTCTGCCTTTATATCGCTGAACTGAGTTAACAGGTAATGTTACATTTGTAAGGTTATGTAATAATATTCATCATACTAATCAGTAATGTGTTTATTAATGTGTAGGTTATTGTGTTGATGTGTTTATTAATGTGTAGGTTATTGTGTTGATGAGTTTATTAATGTGTGTAATACTTTGGTGGTTACATGTGGTACATTTTACAGCAAGTGGCCAAAGTAAATCACTTGGAGCAAAATATCAATCTATTGCCATGTAGGCTACAGGTTTCCACTGTGTTGGAAAGGGAAGAGCTGTCAAGGCCAAACTTTAAACAGAGTGAAGCGCTTTGTGTGGGAGAGTGTGTGATGTTGATTGGGTTCGTCCAGCACGTAAAGGCCTGTTCCTAAAGGCCTGTATGTAAAGGCCTGTTTGTAAAGGCCTGTTCCTAAAGGCCTGTATGTAAAGGCCTGTTCCTAAAGGCCTGTATGTAAAGGCCTGTAACTTGTTCATGTTAATTCACTGCTGTGGGAGACATGTTTGCTCGGGGGAGGTGGACAGTGGGAGGTGTCGACTGTGAAAGAGGAGAAACAACTTCAAAGTCAATCTTGCATTGTGATCCTCACCTGGAAGTAACACGTTCAGCACCCATGTCACACGACGGGGACGGGGTTAGCCTCCCACACCAGTGTGTATGGGGCATCTGAGCCTCCCACACCAGTGTGTATGGGGCATCTGAGCCTCCCGCACCAGTGTGTATGGGGCATCTGAGCCTCCCGCACCAGTATGTATGGGGCACCAATGTGTATGGGGCATCTGAGCCTCCCACACCAGTGTGTATGGGGCACCATTTGAGAAGGCCCTCCACAGTAGGAACACATGAAGTGATTAACAAAACAGAGACTAGGAGTACTTAGTTCTGTAACATTCTCAGAGACTAGGAGTACTTAGTTCTGTAACATTCTCAGGAGAGTCAGTGCTATTTGTTTTGTAAACACAGTTCTCAGGACAACAAAAACTTTTGCTGTTCCTAGAACATAACCTTCCTAGAACCCCTTTTTTCTCGTGTTCGAACCAGACCGATTTGGGGATTATTAAGTTCCTCTGACCGCAGTTCCTGTAACTCTTTCAGCTCTTACTTCAGGGCAGTGTCTTTTCCCTTTTCCGCATAGGAACCCTTAGTGACCTAGGTCCACGTTGATTGGTCCAACTTGATTGGTCACGCCCGCTGTCAACCCAAATTGAATGGGCACCCAGTTCCTCTGGCCACTTGGCCAGTGCGAGTGCAAATGGCAAACCTGGGGAGAGTAGTTAGTAGAACTGTTCAATAGTGGACTGTTCCTATAGCTAGGTTCCTGTAGCAAGCCTACCTAATGCCCCAGGGCTGGAGTGATGGGGTAGTAGCCTATCTAATGCCCCAGGGCTGAAGTGATGCTACCTAATGCCCAGGGCTGAAGTGATGGGGTAGTAGCCTACCTAATGCCCCAGGGCTGAAGTGATAATGCCCCAGGGCTGAAGTGATCCTACCTAATGCCCCAGGGCTGAAGTGATAATGCCCCAGGGCTGAAGTGATGGTGTAGTAGCTTACCAAATGCCCCAGGGCTGAAGTGCGGCTCACACAGAGCTGCTGGCTCATGTTTATTGCCTCAGCCCTGGAATCCAGCAGGAAGCCATGAATCAGGGGAGGGGATGGATGGGAGGTATATTGTCAGTTGTGAGTTATGGGCCTGCGTCCCTCATCGGCTGGGTGACGTGGCAGTCAGGCCTTGGACTGGTGACAAGCCTCTCAATTACTCCAATGAGCTGCGTCCCTCATGGGCTGGTTCCCTCATGGGCCTGCGTCCCTCGTCGGCTGGGTCCCTCATGGGCCTGCGTCCCTGATTGGCTGGGTGACGTGGCAGTCAGGCCTTGGACTGGTGACAAGCCTCTCAATTACTCCAGTGAGCTGATGGTCCCTGATTGCATCTTGGGTAGACTACACTACTCTGCAGTTCAAATCACCTGCATTAGGAGAGCCACCCTGTATTGTACTCAATGGAAAAACAGTGTCTGTTTTATACTTTACTTTATAGTGTTTGTGTGTTTAGCTGTATATGAAGTATTTAATAAACAAGGACAATTTCTCCTGTTGCCATATTTTTAATAGGAAAAATATGCTAAAGTAGACCTAAAACATTTATGGGCTTAATATGAAATTTTTATAAAGCAATTATCTTTTGGCCTGAGTGCTGGATATAAGCTGATCCATATGCATGGTGTTATCAGTATTTGGCTTCCATTTCTATGTGGCATTTAATGAGAGTTATAATTAGAAATGCAGATAACCTTGAGAAATGTTCATATTCATGACTCCTATCATCTGGAAGGTTACGGGAGTGCAGTCAGAGAACAAGAGGTCATCATGGTCTAATTCAAATGCACCATCTGCCACCGAGGGAGTCAGGCTAGCGTTAACTCCGCTCAGAGAGTCAGGCTAGCGTTAACTCCGCTCAGAGAGTCAGGCTAGCGTTAACTCCGCTCAGAGAGTCAGGCTTGCGTTAGCTCCGCTCAGAGAGTCAGGCTAGCGTTAACTCCGCTCAGCTGGCTCTGATTCCTCCCAGGTTAGACACACAGCTAGTCTGGGCTGAGATGTGGGGGGGGGGGGGCACTCATTCCTGCTGGGTTCTGTGCTTTGGGAAGGTTAGTGGCTTGTCTGGTTAAGCTGAGGGATTGATGTGTGAGCCCGTCTGGCCAGGAAGAATTCAAAGTGCAAGGCTAGCCTTTTAGACCAGTGACTGGTGCAAGGCTACAGCAAAGCCTTTTAGAGCAGTGACTGGTGCAAGGCTACAGCAAAGCCTTTTAGAGCAGTGACTGGTGCAAGGCTAGCCTTTTAGACCAGCGACTGGTGCAAGGCTACAGCAAAGCCTTTTAGACCAGTGACTGGTGCAAGGCTACAGCAAAGCCTTTTAGAGCAGTGACTGGTGCAAGGCTAGCCTTTTAGACCAGTGACTGGTGCAAGGCTACAGCAAAGCCTTTTAGAGCAGTGACTGGTGCAAGGCTACAGCAAAGCCTTTTAGAGCAGTGACTGGTGCAAGGTGGTGGTGGTGGTGGGAAAGGTGGTGGTGCAGTGGTGCAGTGGTGGTGATGGTGGGGAAGGTGGTGGTGCAGTATAGTATAAGTATAAGTATATATACTCTTTTGATCCCATAAGGGAAATTTGGTCTCTGCATTTAACCCAATCGGTGAATTAGTGAAACACAGCACACAGTGAGGTGAAACACACACTAATCCCACTCAAGGGCACTTCAGCCGCGGCCCACTGGTCGGGGCTCGAACCGGCAACCCTCCGGTTACAAGTCCAGAGTGCTAACCAGTGGGTCACGACTGCCACCACAGTGGTGGTGGTGGTGCAGGTGGTGATGGTGGTGGTGTTGAAGGTGGTGGTGGTGGGGAAGGTGGTGGTGGTGGGGAAGGTGGTGGTGCAGTGGTGGTGGTGGGGAAAATGGTGGTGGTGGTGCAGTGGTGGTGGTGGTGGTGGGGAAGGTGGTGGTGGTGGTGGTGGTGGTGCAGTGGTGGTGGTGGTGGTGGGGAAGGTAGTGGTGGTGGTGGGGAAGGTGGTGGTGGTGGTGCAGTGGTGGTGGTGGTGGGGAAGGTGGTGGTGGTGGTGGTGGTGGTGGTGCAGTGGTGGTGGTGTTGGTGGGGAAGGTGGTGGTGGTGGTGCAGTGGTGGTGGTGTGGTGGGGAAGGTGGTGGTGCAGTGGTGGTGGTGGTGGTGGTGGGGAAGGTGGTGGTGCAGTGGTGGTGGTGGTGGTGGGGAAGGTGGTGGTGGTGGTGGTGGTGGTGGGGGAAGGTGGTGGTGGTGGTGCAGTGGTGGTGCAGTGGTGGTGGTGGTGTTGGTGGGGAAGGTGGTGGTGGGGAAGGTGGTGGTGGTGGTGGGGAAGGTTGTGGTGGGGAAGGTGGTGGTGGTGGTGGTGGGGAAGGTGGTGGTGGGGAAGGTGGTGGGGAAGGTGGTGGTGGTGGTGCAGTGGTGGTGGGGAAGGTGGTGGTGGTGGTGCAGTGGTGGTGGGGAAGGTGGTGGTGGTGGTGCAGTAGTGGTGGGGAAGGTGGTGGAGAAGGTGGTGGTGGTGGTGCAGTGGTGGTGGGGAAGGTGGTGGTGGTGGTGCAGTGGTGGTGGGGAAGGTGGTGGTGGTGGTGCAGTGGTGGTGGGGAAGGTGGTGGGAAGGTGGTGGTGGTGGTGCAGTGGTGGTGGGGAAGGTGGTGGTGGTGGTGGTGGGGAAAATGGTGGTGGTGGTGGTGGTGGGGAAGGTGGTGGTGGTGGTGGTGGGGAAAATGGTGGTGGTGGTGGTGGGGAAGGTGGTGGTGGGGAAGGTGGTGGTGGTGGTGGGGAAGGTTGTGGTGGGGGGAAGGTGGTGGTGGTGGTGGTGGGGAAAATGGTGGTGGTGGTGGTGGGGGGAAGGTGGTGGTGGTGGTGGGGAAGGTGGTGGTGGTGGTGGGGAAGGTTGTGGTGGTGGTGGGGAAGGTTGTGGTGGGGAAGGTGGTGGTGGTGGTGGGGAAGGTTGTGGTGCTGATGGTGGTGGTGGTGGGGAAGGTGGTGGTGGGGAAGGTGGTGGTGGGGGAAAGGTGGTGGTGGTGGGGAAGGTGGTGGTGGTGGTGGTAAAGGGTGGTGGTGGTGGTGGTGGGGAAAAAGGTGGTGGTGGTGGTGGTGGGGAAGGTGGTGGTGGGGAAGGTGGTGGTGGTGGTGGGAAAGGTTGTGATGGGGAAGGTGGTGGTGGTGTGGTGGTGGTGGTGGGGAAGGTTGTGGTGGTGGTGGGGAAGGTTGTGGTGGGGAAGGTGGTGGTGGTGGTGGGGAAGGTTGTGGTGCTGATGGTGGTGGTGGTGGGGAAGGTGGTGGTGGTGGTGCAGTGGTGGTGGGGAAGGTGGTGGTGGGGAAGGTGGCTTTCGTCCTTTGCAAAGCTTCTTTAGCACGCCGTCCTTTTGGGAACCTTCAAAGCGCTAGCGAGACTGGAGCTATACGCTGTGCACAGGGAGAGAGATTTAAGCAATGATCTGACACTGCATACACTACGGCACACTCCAGCCCTCCCATCTTACAGACACTCTGAATTTACACATTTTCTTTTTTTTTAACTCTTTTAAAAGCTCTCCATTTTTAACTATGAATGTCTCATACAGCTAGTGTGCCTGCTGGATACTGAGGGGTTTTTATAGTGAGTATGTGCTATGACACAGTGAAGTGTATGTGCTATGACACAGTGAAGTGTAAATTGTGTGTTATGACACAGTGTAGTGTAAATGTGTGTTAAATAGATAGATAGATAGATAGATAGATAGATAGATAGATAGATACTTTATTGATCCCCAGGGGAAATTCAAGAAATTATGACACAGTGAAGTGTAAATGTGTGTTATGACATAGTGAAGTGTATGTGCTATGACACAGTGAAGTGTATGTGCTATGACACAGTGACACAGTGAAGTGTATGTGCTATGACACAGTGAAGTGTATGTGTGTTATGACACAGTGAAGTGTATATGCTGTGACACAGTGAAGTGTATGTGCTATGACACAGTGAAGTGTATGTGCTATGACACAGTGAAGTGTAAATTTGTATTATGACACAGTGAAGTGTAAATGTGTGTTATGACACAGTGAAGTGTATGTGCTATGACACAGTGAAGTGTAAATGCGTGTTATGACACAGTGAAGTGTAAATGTGTGTTATGACACAGTGAAGTGTATGTGCTATGATACAGTGAAGTGCTATGACACAGTGAAGTGTAAATGTGTGTTATGATACAGTGAAGTGTATGTGCTATGACACAGTGAAGTGTAAATGTGTGTTATGACACAGTGTAGTGTAAATGTGTGTTATGACACAGTAAGGTGCTGTGACACAGTAAAGTGTATATGTGTGTTATGACAGTGTAGTGTAAATGTGTGTTATGACACAGTGTAGTGTAAATGTGTGTTATGACACAGTGAAGTGCGGTGACACAGTGAAGTGTAAATGTGTGTTATGACACAGTGAAGTGTAAATGTGTGTTATGACACAGTGAAGTGTATGTACTATGATACAGTGAAGTGCTATGACACAGTGAAGTGTAAATGTGTGTTATGACACAGTGAAGTGTATATGCTATGACACAGTGAAGTGTAAATGTGTGTTATGACACAGTGTAGTGTAAATGTGTGTTATGACACAGTAAGGTGCGGTGACACAGTAAAGTTATGTGTGTTATGACACAGTGTAGTGTAAATGTGTGTTATGACACAGTGAAGTGTATGTGCTATGACACAGTGAAGTGTAAATGCGTGTTATGACACAGTGAAGTGTAAATGTGTGTTATGACACAGTGAAGTGTATGTGCTATGATACAGTGAAGTGCTATGACACAGTGAAGTGTAAATGTGTGTTATGACACAGTGAAGTGTATGTGCTATGACACAGTGAAGTGTAAATGTGTGTTATGACACAGTGCAGTGTAAATGTGTGTTATGACACAGTGAAGTGTAAATGTGTGTTATGACACAGTGAAGTGCTGTGACACAGTAAAGTGTAAATGTGTGCTATGACACAGTGAAGTGTAAATGTGTGTTATGACACAGTGTAGTGTAAATGTGTGTTATGACACAGTGAAGTGCTGTTACACAGTGAAGTGTAAATGTGTGTTATGACACAGTAAAGTGTAAATGTGTGTTATGACACAGTGAAGTGTAAATGTGTGTTATGACACAGTGAAGTGCTGTGACACAGGAAAAGTGTAAATGTGTGCTATGACACAGTGAAGTGTAAATGTGTGTTATGACACAGTGAAGTGCTGTGACACAGTAAAGTGTAAATGTGTGCTATGACACAGTGAAGTGTAAATGTGTGTTATGACACAGTGTAGTGTAAATGTGTGTTATGACAGTGAAGTGCTGTGACACAGTGAAGTGTAAATGTGTGTTATGACACAGTAAAGTGTGTGTTATGACACAGTGAAGTGTATGGCACAGTGAAGAGTATTGAATCCTGTTTGCAATGGGATGTTGTTTGCTCAGTGTATTAAATCAGGAAGAATTTTATCAAATTCAAATGAAGAAATGTTTGCTTATATCCTATAGTTTCGAAATACATTAGTAATGCCCCCTAGTCCTATCTATATCATCTGCATATGATGTTGATGGGTGATTTGATCTTGATGCCTAAGACTATAAGGGAAGTTCATTAATAGGCCAATGTTTGGGAAGCATTATTAGACTTTGGACAGGTAGGCTAGTAGTTTGCTGGCATTACGCCTCACAACAAACTCATCCTGATATTTAAAGCCAATGAGTGATTGTTGCTCTTTTTTATCAGTCAACACAGGTTCCACACTGCTGACTCACTAATAAGTCAGGGGTTAAACAAAGCTGTGCAGTTACCAGGCAACAGGCAGCACTTTTATAGTGCACAAAGATGTCCTGTGTAGGGTTACAAAGATGTCTTGTGTAGCGTCACTCTCTTGCACAAAGATGTCCTGTGTAGGGTCACAAAGATGTCCTGTGTAGGGTTACAAAGATGTCTTGTGTAGCGTCACTCTCTTGCACAAAGATGTCCTGTGTAGGGTCACAAAGATGTCCTGTGTAGGGTCACAAAGATGTCTTGTGTAGCGTCACTCTCTTGCACAAAGATGTCCTGTGTAGGGTCACAAAGATGTCCTGTGTAGGGTCACAAAGATGTCCTGTGTAGCGTCACTCTCTGGCACAAAGATGTCCTGTGTAGGGTCACAAAGATGTCCTGTGTAGTGTCACTCTCTTGCACAAAAATGTCCTGTGTAGCGTCACTCTCTGACACAAAGATGTCCTGTGTAGCGTCACTCTCTGACACAAAGATGTTCAAGATCAAGATCCAGTCAAACCTACAGACAAGGAAAACCTGCATTGTACAATATTGCCAAAGCATTACCATTTAAAATAAAGCATTAACAATAAAATAAACAGCAGTAATAATGTTAATGATAGTATCACTCCCTCTCTCTCTATCTTGGTGCGGGCCTGGCAGGGCTTGTGAGTGCTGTGGCTCAATGGGCCCTTGGTCCACCTGCCCACTCCTGCCCTCTCCTCTCCTGCCCTCTCCTGCCTTCTCCTTTCTTGCCCTCTCCTGCCCTCTCCTCTCCTGCCCTCTCCTCTCCTGCCCTCTCCTGCCCTGCCCTCTCCTCTCCTGCCCACTCCTGCCCTCTCCTCTGCTGCCCTCTCTTGCCCACTCCTGCCCTTTCCTCTCCTGCCCTCTCCTGTCCCTCTCCTCTCCTGCCCTCTCCTGCCCTCTCCTCTCCTGCCCACTTCTGCCCTCTCCTCTCCTGCCCTCTCCTGCCCTCCTGACTCAGTGAGCTGCTTCAGACCAGGCAGAACCGGATCCAACCCTCAATAGAGCGGCATTAAGGCCATAACTCGACCTTGACCCTCAATAGAGCGGCATTAAGGCCATAACCTGACCTTGACCCGATTGCTGAAGAAGCTTTTAAGCAACACTCTAAAATGAGACAGTCCCATGACCCCGCCCCCTCCCTCAGGCTCCCTGGCTGAAGGACTAAGAGCATGTGTGTATCTGTGTGTGTTTGTGTGTGTTTATATGTGTATATGTGTATATGTGTGTGTGTGTGTGTGTGTGTGTCTTTTTGAATGAGACACTTGTTGGCTTGGGCTTGACCTCCGTTTAGCATTAGCAGTTGAGAAATGTCCAGAAATCATTGAAAAGCCCACTAGAGCAGCAACCAGAAGCCTTATCTGTTAAGATTTATTATTATTATTATTATTATTATTATTATTATTATTAATAATAATAATAAACAGCAAACAGAGGCCTCAGAGAGCCTCATCTGTTAAGATTTAATTCCATACAAACAGAGTGTCTTCTTATGCCATTTTCTGCTCTAATCATTTGTTCATAGCCATTACTGTGTGTAAACCATTTCTAATATCTAATATCATTAATTTATAATCTCACTGTTTGTTTTCTCATTGTGACCAAAAGGATTAATAACTCCGGACAGAGAGGTCATATGGGTGCTGCCCTGTAACGTCTGTGTGTGTGTGTGTGTGTGTGTGTGAGTGTGAGTGTGTTTGTGTGTGTGTGTGTGTGAGAGAGAGAGCTTCTGTCTGTGTATGTGTGTGTGTGTCTGTCTGTCTGTGTGTGTGTGTGTGTGTGTGTGTGTGTGTGTGTGAGAGCTGCTGTCTGTGCGTGTGAGTGTGTGTGTGTGTGAGCTGCTATCTGTGTGTGTGAGTGTGTGTGTTAGGTTGAGTGACTCAGATGGCTTGTTGTGCCACAGCCACCTGTGTTTACAGGCCTCTGACCTTGCTGTGTCAGTGCGGGTTGGCCCAGTGTGCCAGTGTGAGACTGTGTGTGTGTGTGTGTGTGTGTGTGTGTGTCACCCAAAGAGTGTGTGTGTGTGTGGGGCCCTGGCCTTAATACACCCAAAGAGGGTTAGGCAGAGGAGGGCCAGGACAATCAGCGGTGTAATTTTGGGCAAATAGATGTTTATGTCATATAAGTGTATAATAATAACAAATAGATGTTTATGTAATATAAGTATATAATAATAATAATAATAATAATAATAATAATAATAATAATAATAAATAGATGTTTATGTAATATAAGTGTCGTAAATTAGCATTAAGTATTAAGCATTAGCTCACAACACCATGAAACATGCATCAGACAGCTGTTTTCAGTTTGTCTATGTATACTGTATCTGTCCCTATCAAATAAACTCTAATAATAATAATAATAATAATAATAATAATATAGGTAGATAGATAGATAGATAGATAGATAGATAGATAGATAGATAGATATGTAGATACTTTATTGATCCCCAAGGGGAAAATCATCATCTAGATCCATTGATTGGAACCTGATGGTGTTGACCAAAATAAAGTCTTCTGCAATGTCTGCGGCAAGGAATTTGCATATCACTGGAGTTTGTCAACTCTAAAAGTAAAAGCATCAATGGACGAAATAGTGTTGACATTGATGGGAGTGTTCATTGTTCATTGTGTCCCCTAGGTTATATCTGTGGCATGAAATGCCTTGTATGTGAAAAAAACTTCTTCCCGAAGCACTTTTGAATTTATTTCCTCAGCATATTAGGTCATATAGATTATTATGGCCATTATTTGAACAGTGAAAATAATAATAAAATAGTTTTTGAACTTTAATGTCACTAATGCTGATTATTCAATGATTCATTTAAATTTAAATATTTAAAATACATTCTCAGCAAAAAATATATATGTGATTAATTTAGATTAATTAATCACAGAGTATGTAATTAATTAGATTATCTTTTTTAATCGATTGACAGCCCTAATATAAATATAAAAAAACTCCACTGCACAGCACACAGGTTGGTGTAGTAACATCAGGTTGGCGTAGTGGCATCAGGTTGGTGTAGTGGCATCAGGTTGGCGTAGGGGCATCAGGTTGGCGTAGTGGCTCTGGCACCTGTGTGTTTACTTCCCTCTCACCTGCAGAGCGCCGCTTCCTCTCCAGCCCACGGACTTCCTGTGTGGCCAACAACAGGAAGTAAGCTACAGAAGAAGCCATCGCAGCACGTAGTCATCTTATGGGCTCTGGGTCCTGACAGGCATCCCTGGTGAAGTTAAATTTGATTAAATTAAAACAGATTCAATCAAAACAGATTCAACCAAAGCCACATAATGCTCATTAAAGACTACCCAGCAACCCATACAATGCTCCTTAAAGACTACCCAGCAACCCATACAATGCTCCTAAAAGACTACCCAGCAACCCATACAATGCTCCTTACAGACTACCCAGCAACCAAAGCCATGTAACGCTCCTTCAAGACGACCCAGCTGTTTGGTTGCTGGACAGTGTGCTTGTGTGTTGACTGCACACAGAGTGAATGTAGCAAAGTGTCCTTTAGAACATTTAGAACAGCCACATAACTCAACGGGATCAATATAACTGACCGTTTCTCTTTGTGTATGGAGACAAAAGATCACATTGCGAAAGTATTACCTTGAGGATGGGCTCA